>NW_007251168.1:431862-481778 GCF_000164805.1 Carlito syrichta | reverse complement strand
CCAAACCATCTCTACATGAAACACTTAAGAAAGTACTAAACAGAGAAGAAAAGGAATAAAAGAACAACGTTCTTCACAAGAGCACAGGAAAAAAAATAAAATTTACACGAACCAACCCAAAAACCAAAAGAAAGAAAAAAAAAGAAAAGAAAAACCAAGTGGAAGAACAACAATTCAATAAGAACTCCATGATAGGGACGAACTCTCACATTTCAATAATTAGCCTGAATGTGAATGGACTAAACGCACCACTGAAAAGACATAGAATGACAAAATGGATAAAATATCACCAGGCAACAATATACTGCCTTCAAGAGACCCATCTCACTAGAAAGGACATGCACAGACTCAAAGTAAGAGGATGGGAAACAAATTTTCAGGCGAATGGAACACAAAAGAAAGGAGGAGTCACGATCCTAATTTCAGACAAAATACCATTTAAACTATCAAAAATTAAAAAAGATACAGAGGGCCACTACCTAATGATAAAAGGTTCACTCCATCAACAAGAAATATCTGTCCTAAACATATATACACCCAACATAGGTGCACCAACATTCATAAAGCAACTTCTAGGAAAACTAAAGAAAGACATTGACTCTAACACCATAATAACTGGGGTCTTTAATACACCACTCACAACTCTAGACAGATCATCAGGACAAAAAATCAGCAAGGAGAGCCGGAACCTCAATGAGACTCTGGACCAAATGGACTTAATTGTTACCTACAGAACATTCCATCCAAAGACCACAGAATACACATTCTACTCATCACCACATGGAACATATTCTAAGATCGACCACATAATTGGACACAAATCAAGCATAAGCAAATTTAAAAGGACTGACATTCTACCATGCACCTTCTCGGACCACAGTGGAATAAAAATAAACATTGACACCAACAAAGTCCCCCCAAAACACACAAAGATATGGACACTAAACAGCATGATGCTAAACAACTCCTGGGTCAATGATGAAATCAAAACAGAGATCAAAATATACCTGGAAACAAATGAAAATGAAGAAACATCTTACCAAAATCTCTGGGATGCCTTAAAAGCTGTAATAAGAGGGGAATTTATATCCCTACAAACACACATGAGGAAAATGGAAGGAACAGAAATTAACAACCTAACAAGCCACCTAAAGAAGCTGGAAAAGCAAGACCACAAAAACCCTAATTTCAGCAGAAGAATCCAGATCACCAAAATAAAAGCCCAAATCCAGGACATAGAAGACAAAAAGATAATAGAAAAAATCAATGAAACAAAAAGTTGGTTCTTCAAAAGAATAAACAAAATCGATGGTCCCCTAGCTAGACTGACCAAGAAAAACAAGAAATAAAACCAAATAAGCACAATCAGAAACACAAAAGATGAAGTCACATCTGACCCTGAAGAAATACAAAAGATCATTAGGGACTACTACGTACACTTGAATGGAAAAAAACTTGAAAACCTTAAGGAAATGGAGGACTTTCTGACATCACACAACCTACCTAAGTTGGAACAAGAAGAAATTGAGACCCTAAATAAACCAATAACAATCAAGGAAATCGACTACGTAATAAGAAAACTTCCTACAAAAAAAAAGTCCTGGACCAGATGGCTTTCCAGCAGAATTCTACAAGACATTTAAGGAGGAGCTGATACCAATCCTATTAAAGGTATTCCAAGCAATTGAAAAAGATGGAACACTCCCCAAATCATTTTATGAAGCCAACATCACATTGATACCCAAGCCAGGTAAAGATCCAGCAAAGAAAGAGAACTACAGGCCAATATCTTTGATGAACATAGATGCTAAAATTCTCAACAAGATCCTAGCAAACCAGATTCAGCAATACATCTCAAAAATCATCCATCATGACCAAGTAGGCTTCATTCCTGGGGTGCAAGGCTGGTTCAACATTCGTAAAACCATAAATGTAATGAAATACATCAACAGATGTCAAAACAAAAACCACATGATTATATCATTAGATGCAGAAAAAGCTTTTGATAAAATCTAGCACCCCTTCTTGATAAAAACCCTTGAACATCTAGGCATAGGGGAACATACCTCAAAATAGTAAAAGCCATCTACGAGAAACCCACAGCGAGCATAAGCCTAAATGGACAAAAATTAGAACCATTTCCCCTGAAAACTAGAACAAGACAAGGATGCCCACTCTCACCCCTCCTGTTCAACATAGTATTGGAAGTCCTGGCTCGAGCAATCAGAGAAGAGAAGGCAATCAGGGGTATCCAAATAGGAAAAGAGGAAGTCAAGTTATCTCTCTTTGCAGACGATATGATTTTGTACCTTGAAAACCCAAGAGAATCTGTCAAAAACCTCCTTACACAGATAAAGACCTTTGGCTAAGTCTCAGGTTACAAAATAAATGTACAAAAGACAATCGCATTTCTCTACACCAATAATAAACAAACAGAAACCCAAATAAAAAACACAATTCCATTCACAATAACCACACAAAAAATGAAATACCTTGGCATCTTCCTAACCAGAGACGTGAAAGACCTTTACAAGGAAAACTACAAAACACTGCTCAAAGAAATCAAAGTTGACACAAACAAGTGGAAAAATATATCATGCTCATGGATCAGAAGAATCCACATTGTGAAGATGTCCATCTTACCTAAGGCAATCTACAAATTCAATGCAATACCCATCAAATTACCAGCAACATTCTTCTCAGACCTAGAAAAAACAATGCAGGAATTCATATGGAAACACAAATGTCCAAGAATAGCTGGAAAAATCCTCAGCAAAAAAAAACAAAGCAGGTGGTATCACATTACCAGACTTCAAACTTTACTATAAAACTACAATGATCAAAACAGCTTGGTACTGGTATAGGAACAGGTATATAGATCAATGGAATAGAATTGAGATTCCAGAAGCAAAACCTCAATTTCTCAACCAACTCATCTTTGACAAAGCCTCCACCACCTACCACTGGGGAGAGGAGAACCTATTCAGTAAATGGTGCTGGGAAAACTGTCTGACCACATGCAGAAGATTGAAACAGGACCCCTATTTATCCCCATGCACAAAGGTTAATTCCAAATGGATCAGAGACTTAAATGTAAAACCTCAAACCATAAGAACCTTAGAAAATGAAGGAAATACCCTCATGGAAATCAGAACTGGCATCCAATTCCTGAACAAAACCTGAAACCCACAGCTCAGAAGAGAGAAAATAGACAAGTGGGACCTTATTAAACTGACAAGCCTCTGCAAAGCCAAAGAAACCATCAAGAGAGCAGGGAGACAGCCTACAGACTGGGAAAAAGTATTTGCCAACTCCAGGTCCAACAAAGGTTTAACATCTTGGATCTACAAGGAACTCAAATGTGCTGAAAAGAAAAAAAACAAACAACCCCATTATCAAATGGGCAAAAGATATGAACAGACACTTCACAAAGGAAGACATCCGAGCAGCCAGCAAACACATGAAGAAATGTTCAACCTCACTAATTATCAGGGAGATGCAAATCAAAACCACATTGAGATACCACCTAACCCCAGTCAGTATGGCAATTATCAACAAGTCAAAAAATAACAGCTGCTGGAGAGGGTGTGATGAAAAGGGAACACTTCTACACTGTTGGTGGGAGTGTAAACTAGTGCAACCTCTGTGGAAAGCAGTGTGGCGATTCCTAAAAGCTCTAAATACCAACCTCCCATATGACCCTGCAATTCCCCTATTGGGAATATATCCTGAAGAACACAAATCACTCTATAAAAACCTGCACACGCATGTTTATCGCAGCATTGTTCACAATAGCAAGAACCTGGAAACAGCCCTGCTGCCTGTCAAAAGAGGACTGAATTTTAAAAATGTGGTACATATACATGATGGAATACTACGCAGCCATAAAAAAGAACAAAATCATGAATTTCGCAGCAACCTGGATGGAACTATAGTCTATAATACTGAGTGACCTCACCCAGAAACAAAGATCCGAATTTCACATGTTCTCACTCATATAATGGACCTCAACATCCAATACTATACGAAAATGACTGACTGTACTGGGAAATTATGGTCGGGGGAGGGAGATGGGATTAACAGTAGCAAATATCTGTCTGGGAATGGGGAAACACCCCATATCAACAGGGTGCCTGAATGAAACGCAATTGTATACCTAACCCTTAACTGTACCCCACAACTTCATAATAAAAAAAAAGTAATAGGTAGATATTATAAATATTATGCCACTTCACATTAAAATATAATTTAATAAAAAAAATTTAAAAAGTCAAAGTCTACATTTCCCCCCCAAAGAGAAGCAAATATAAGTACAAAAATATTAAATAAAACATCTGAAAAGAAAAAATAAAGTTTTTAAAATTAAAATGTAAATGATGTGTGAAACAAAAGTTAGAGCTGAGTAAATTATTGAGAATTAGTATAAATTAAAGAAGACACTAAAAATGAGAAAATGTAACAATAAGTGATAAAATAGAAAAATTGTAGATATTTTCTAAGAGAAATTACAAAAGTAAAAGAAATTATAGAGAAGCAGTATTTTAATGTTTTATTTTAAAGGTCCAAACATATAAAAAGTGTTCAAAAATTTATACAGCAAAGAACTATAGACCCATATGCAGTTTCAATAATAATTCACATTTTCAATAAACTCGATTTTTCTCTTTTCCCCTCTACTTTGTATAGCTAAAAAATTTCAGAGTAACATGAAGATATATACTTCATAATTCAGCTTTCATCTGCTGAGGTTATTTATCATAAATTAAAAAATTCAAAATAATTATCTAATATCTAAATTCCATTCCATGTTTTAATTTACCTAGAGCTCCCCCTCAATTAAATGTCTTCAAATACTGCTTCTTGATTAAAAGTCTATATCAAGTTTCAAGTATTTCACTGGGATTTATGGCTTTTTAGTTTTTGTTAATTTAGAACAAGTCTATCATCTTCATCTTTCCCATCAATTAAATTTTTAAGGTTAATTAGCCAATGAAGCTTTAGAGCACGTATGTTTCACATTGTAAATCTGTATTAGTATAACTTTATATTTTGTTTAGCTTGTTCTATTAATTACTATTTCTTGTAAACTGATAGTTTTTAAGTCTTGATTAGATATAGATCATGTAATTTTGACAAGAAAAATGTATAGACAAATTTTTTTGTATTTTGTAGTGTATATCATCATAGCCATATAAAGTTAGTTGTTTTGCTGCTAATAAAGCTGAGTTTGACCCTTTGGTAAGGTAATAACTGTATTGATAATGAGGGATATGCAAATTAAAATTATAATAACATATCAAAACAAATCTACAGGAATAACTAAAATAAAAAGTCCCAGGAAAACCAAGTGTTGGCAAGACTATGAAGAAAAATGAAGTTTTATGTAATATTGACATGTATATAAACTAGTATAAACATTTAGGAAAATTGTTTGGTGCAGTTAATTAAAGTTAAATACATTTCTAAATTCTCAGCAGTTCTAGTCCCAGTGACATTGGCACTAACACAGCACTGCCAGTCTGCAAATTCTTTATTGTTGTTGAATGACAGAGTCCTAAAATACATGTATGTTAATTTCTATATTACTCGTAACCTAATTAGTAAATAACCTAAATGTTAATCAGTAGTGGAATTTGAATAACTGAATACTATGTAACCATGAACATTCTCCTACATAACCATTTGTAATATTAGAATTGCTGTATGAGAAGCAGTACAGATACATTTCAAACACATAATATTTACTAAAGGAAACCTGTCACCAAACAACATGTACTTCATGATTCTGTTATTATTGTTTAAAAATAATTCCATTTAATTTGTAGAATTGGAAGTCAGGTCAGGTTTGGGGAAGAGGGAGAGAGAGCATGTGGTAAGAAAATAACATAACTTTAGTTTCCAGATAATATTACATTTCTTGATTTGGCTGGCAGATGCATTGATGTTTTCACTTTAAGAGAATTCGTTACTCTGAACATCTATCACAAAGCAACATTAAAGTTATTAAATAAAACTCTAATCCAACTACTTTAAAAACCTAGATGGAATATCCAATTTTGAATAAAAAAAATTACTTCTCAGCACTTACTGTGCAACAAATTGAAAATCTTAATAGCATGATAGAATTTAAAGTAATGGATTTAACTGTTAAAACTCTAACCAGTGTTAACAAGAGATCCAGATCATTTTACAGAATTCTTTCTATCACTCAGAAATCTAATAATTCTAATTTCGTTTAAACTAATTCCATGGAAGGTAGATAGAGCAGATGGGTTTCACTGGGTACTTCAATGAACCTATATTGTTTTATTTCACTAAAAAAGGGCTCTAAAGATAATATGTCAGCATGTTAAGGTTTGATATAGCTTGATTTGAGTATACATGAGTATGTGTAAGTTTTCTCTATACCTTATATTTGAAATATTTTACTACAGCAATTATATGTGATAAATACTATCATATTTTAAGACATAAATAGATTTTGCAGATTTGAATTGGCTTTGTATTTTTGTTATCTAGATTTCATTATTCATATTAAGCATCACCATTCCAAACTTTGCAGGTATGTACAGCCATATTAGATTTCCTCAAAGTAGAAAAGAATGTTATTTATAAATTTCGTTTCCTCAAAATTGTGATGGACAATGGAAATTTTTCAATTGACATCTGTTACTTTGTTAGCATATCACCTGGTTTAAAAGAGACCACACTGATCCATGTAAAAGACACCAGAAAAAATACTATGTTTTTAATTTTTCAATGATTATCTGTAAAATTATTTAGTAGGGCTACATATATTCAAAGGGTTTCCTAGCACTTATTACTCCGAATCTTTTGCTTACTAAACTAGTTATTATTTTTATATTTTTCAATTATGCAATTATGACTATAGTAGAAAAGTTAGAGATTTAAATTTTTTCTTCAAATTTTTAGGCAATATTCAGAGTTTAAAAATACACCTAAACAAATTCTGCAGCTATACTATTTACTAGCTTCCTGATATTAAAGCACATGATCACTCTTTGCCTCAGTTTCCACACTTACACATGGAGATAATAGTATCATGTAACTCATATGATAATCCAAAGGATTAAATGTGACAAAAAGCACATATAAAAGAACCTAGCTGAATGTTAACATAGTAACAACTGATCAATAAGTACATTTTCTAGTCATTATGTCTATATAAGATTATGTCTATCTGCTGGTCTGTCTGTCTAGGTAAAATCTTAGCACTGCTACTCTATTGAAAATAGAGGTTAAAGCTTTAGCTCTATTGTGAAGTTCAATGCCAAAGAGGCAAGTTTTTTAAAAAGGAAGGAAAAAAGTAAAACAGTTATAACTCAGTGAAATTATGGGTTCAGTTCCATACTAATGCGATAAAGTGAATATCTCAATAATGTTAAACAAATTGTTCAATATCCCAGTGTATATAAAAAGTTATGTTTACACAACCTGTAGTCTATTAAGTGTGCAACATAAGTAGGTCTAGAAAAACAATTTGTGTATCGTCATTTAAAAATATATTATTGCTGAAAAATGCCGATCATCACCTGAGCTTTCAGCAGGAAGTAATCTTTTTGGTGGTGGAGGGTCTTGCCTCAAAGTTGTTGGCTTCTGAAAGATCAGGATGGTAGTTGCCAGAAGTGGGGATGGCTGAGGCAACTTCTGAAAATAAATAAATACATACATAAATAAATAACAAGGAAGTTTACTGCATTGATTGACTCTTCCTTTCACAAAAGACTTCTTTGCGGCAGGCGAGGCTGTTTGATAACATTTTCCTCATAGTAGAACTTCTTTTTTTTTTTTTTTTTGAGTTGGAGTCTCACTCTGTCACCCAGACTGGGGTGCAGTGGCCGCTCCCAGCCACCGCAGCCTCGACCTGCTGGGCTCCGGCGATCCTTCCGCTCAGCCTTCCAAGTAGCTGGAACTAGAGGCGCGTGCCACCACGCCCGGCTAATTTTTTGAATTATTGTAGAGATGAGGTCTCGCCAAGTTGCCCAGGCGGGTCTCGAATCCGCGGACTCAGGCAATCCACTCACCTCAGCCTCCTAAAGCGCGGGATTACAGGCTGAGTCCCCAAGCCCGGCTAGAACTTCTTTCAAAATTGAAGTAAATCTTCCCGAACCCTTCCACTGCTTTATCAACTACATTTAGGTAATACTTTAAATCCTTTGTTACAATGTCAGCAATGTTCACAGCACCTTCACCAAAATGTCACCTCAAGAAATCGATTATTTTGCTTATTTACAAAAAGGAACTCATCTTTTCAAGTTTTTATCATGGGATGGCAGCAATTCAGTCGGAACTTCAGGTTCCACTTCTAATTCTAGTTCTCTTGCTATCGAACTCATCTGCAGTGACCTCCTCCACTGAAGTCTTGAATCTCTCCGAGTCATCCACGTTGGGTTGAAAGCAACTTCTTCCAGACTCTTTTTAATTTTGCTATCTTTACCTCCTTCTGTGAATCACAAATGTTCTTAGTGGCATAGCGAATGGTAAATCTTTTCCAAAAGGTTTTTGATTGACTTTGCCTGGGCAAAGATCCACTAAAGGCATCACTTTGTATAGAAGCTATAGTCTCATGAAATGTATTTTTTAAATAATAAGACCCAAAAGTCAAAATTATTGTAGAATGAATGTGGTGTTAGCGGGCATGAAAACAACATGAATCTCCTGGCATACCTCCATTAGAGCTTTTGGATGAACAGCAATATTTTGAAAGGAATCCTTTTCTCCTGAGCAGTATGTCGCCCATGCTTTAAACAGATGTGCTCCCATGCAGGCTGTATTGTTCCATTTATAGAGCACAGAGTAGAGTTGGATATTAAGGGCTCTATAATAGGGGGAATAGTAAATGAGCTTTGGGCCCCAACTTAAAGTCACCAGCTGCATTAGCCACTAACAGGAGAGGTAGCTTTTCCTTCGAAGCTTTAAAACCAGGTATTGACCTCTCCTTTCTGACTATGAAAGTCCTAGATGGCGTCTTTCAATGTTTGTCTCCATTGAAAACTTACTCCTTTGCCGTATCCAACTTCATCAATGGCCTTAGCTAGATCTTCTAGATAACTTACTGCAGCTTCTACAAGTACTTGCTGTTTCACTTTGCATTATGAAGATGGCTTCTTTCCTTAAATCTTCATGAACCAATCTCTGTTAGCTTTGATTTTTAATTCTGTAGCTTCCTTACCTCGCTTAAACTTCATACAGCTGATGAGATTTAAGGTCTTTCTCTGGATTAGATTTTGACTTAAGGGAATGTTATGGTTTATTGGATCATCTATGCAGAACACTAAAACTTTCTCCACATCAGCAATAAAGCTGTTTTACTTTCTTATAATTTTTGCATTCCCTGGAGGAGCACTTTTAATTTTCTTCTAGAATTTTTTACTTGCATTTACAATTTATCTAACAATCTGGCACAAGTGGCTAAGTTTTGGCTTCCTTAGGTTTCAATAAGGCCTCCTCACTAAGCTTAATCATTTTTAGCTTTTGCTTTAAAGAAAGAGATATGTGACTCTTCCTTTCACTTAGATGCTACTTTGAGGATTATTCATTGACATAATTTCAATATTGCTGTGTCTCAAGAAGAGGGAGAAAGATGGAGGAATGGCTGGTTGATGGAGCAGTCATAACATAAAAAACATTTATTAAGTTAGTGATCTGATAATGGGTATGGTTTGTGGTGCCCATTTTAACACAATTAAAATAGTAACATTAAAGATCATTAATTGTAGATCACTATAAATTATAACAATACAAAGTTTGAAATATCACAAAAATTACCAAAATGTTACACAGAGACATGAGATGAGCGCATTATTGAAAAAACAGTGCCAATAGATGTTTGTGATGTGGAGTTGCCAAAAACCATCCATTAAAAAAAAAAACAGTATTTGCAGAGAACAATAAAATGAAGCATGGTAAAACACAGCATGGCTGAACAGTATAGGGGAGTGTATTGCCAAGCTATCCAATGCTTCACAAAATAATGGTCAAATGTCTTCTGTAATGTCTTCAGAAGATTTATTTGAAACCTACAGTTTCTCAGAACCATCTGAGAGAAAAGTAGGAAAGACAAATGGAGCAATTTTCTCACATTGTTCATCTTTCAGTGATGAAAGTTACTACTCAGGGGTTCACTCCTCCAGACATCCTAGTTGGGTTATGTTGACTGTCTCGCTAGTGCGACATACAGAGTCTCCCCAAGCCCATTTCAATCAGTGTAGTCATCTGGGATCTGAGATCATGGCAATAATATGACTTATTAGCAGGGCAGTTTCAGCTGGAAGGCAAGGTACAAGTGTGGCAAACAAGAAAACCATGTTGGGGAAAACCATGTTGACTAGCATAAGTGAATGTGATTCAATACATAAACTGTGTCAAACATATTAACACAGTCTAAATATTGTTTTAAAAATATTTTTGTTTTCATTCACATATACTTCATGCGAACCTTTTTAACACAGAAGAAAATTTCATTATAACACTATGTTCTGTATTTTATTATCATTGGAATATGGTTTGGTACATGTGTTAACATGTTTGTGAAATTATAAATATTCGTAAGTAAATATTATTGCCACCTCATCTTTGCAGTCAGTTTCTGGTATATATTAGCTGTTTCAAATGCTGTATATACATTTTAAATGCTCAATATGTTAATTTATTCTCCTTCCAGAATGATTGCTAATTTTTACTCCCTAAGTCATTTATGAGTTTGCCTCTTCCCCCACACTCTCATCAATCTAAGTTTTTAAATAATTTTTAACTCTGAATTTAAATGAGGGAATTGTGGAATATATTGTTGTTTTGTTGTATATTTTATTTGAAATCATTTTGAATAATTTAAAATTTTCATTGTCTACATTTATTTTTTCAATTGCAGGTACCGTTACTCTCAAACTCAAAGTGTTTATTTCTTATTGCCATTTAAAATACATATTTAATCTTTAAAAGTATGAATTTTTTGCAACATATTTTTTATGTGTCATTTCTTTTTTCTTGTTTTGTTTTGTTTTGTTTGTGAGTCAGTCTCACTCTGTCACTCAAGCTGGAGTGCCGTAGCACACTCATGGCTACCACAGCCTCAACCTGGTTGGCTCAGATGAGCCTCCCACCTCAGTCTTCCAAGTTGCTGGGACTAAATGTACACGCTACCACACTCAGTTAATTTTTTGATTTATTGTAGAGACAAGTCTCCCCAAGTAGCTTAGGTGGTGTCAAACTCAGGCAATCCTCTCACCTTGGCCTCCCAAGGTGCTGGAATTATAGGCATGAGCCACCGTAAACCCAACTGCCTTTTAAAAATTAATGTCATTATGCCATAGAGATCTATTCTTGTCAGTATTATTGTTAATAGAGGTACATAAAACTTTTTTATGATTGTATTTAAATATTATATTTTAAACTATTTTTATATCTGAAATGAATTACAAGTTTTATTTATTATTTTTTTAAATATTATAATTTTACTTTGAAACACTCAATAAATGTAGAATTTGTGTTGGCACACAAAGCAAACGAACAAAGTGATAAAATATGTTATATTTCCAGAGGGTAACATTATTTATTGAATCATTTTTTATCTGCAGATTTCAAGATGACATTTTATATATTTTTTGCTTTCTAATAAAATTTGTATCTTTTTCTTGATTTTATCCCATGTTTAAATAATCAAACTAATCCTGTGCAAGTAAAAATAGAGTTTATACATATTGTGTAGATTTTAATGCATGATAAACTTTCTTTATTACTATTCTTTTTGAAAATTTATTTTAAAAATTCTTTACTACAAGTGATATTTTGATCTTATTTGCCTAGTCTGTTAAAATCTTAATGATTTTGGTTAGGATTACTATTACAAGTTAAAAGGACATAATTTAAATGAGAATCTTCCTATACAGTTTTCCCATCTTAGGAAGTATGAACACTTTTAGGTAACATATTCTGATGAAAGAGTGTTTGGTCCTGATTTTTCCTCATTTTGTTTTATTTTCATATGTTTAACATTTTATTTTTAATTGTGTCATGTATTTCATTGAAGTATGTATCTGATTATAATTAATCTGTAAAGGAAGTAAACACACCTATATTTAGGAAAAGTTCATTTTCATGAACTTTGTTGACACATCTGATTATATTTGGTTATCTACATATCTCCTTTCTAATAGTATGTTTTTTGTTGGTTTTTAACTATTGTCTATGAAATTCTTGCTAAGCAATATATTGTCCACAAACCAATAGCATTGATTTCACCTATCAACTTGTAAGAATGCAAAAAACCCAGGTCATATCACAGATATACTGACCTTTATTTAATAAGATTCCAATGTGAGACACTGAAGTTTGAGAAGCTAGAGCCTCAAGGTCAAAACTCTGATTAGCCTTTATGCATATAATTTTCTCACTAATGTCTGCCACTTATGGAAATCACCAATAAATTGACTTTCTTTTCTTCTCCTTGTTCCAAAGTAAGCTCTCATGCTGTCTTTCTGATCTTTTTATCTGGCACAGATAAAAGTGTTCTTTTTTACTATAAGCAAGGTGTAACAGTAGATTATTTACGTCTGCTTATGTGTGTGTGTTTATGTTTTAACGGTCTCCTCTCTTAACATGCTCTTTTTCAAAGACAAGTATAGTAACCTGGTCTTCATCCTCCTTCATTTTTTTCCCCTAGAGTCAGCATAACAGGAATGACTAAATTGCTAGTATGATGATGCCATTCTCAATAATCTGAGGAAAAATCCTCCCAAAGCTGGAATTGTCTTTTGGAAAGCGGGCCCCTTGTAGTACACTCGAAGTCAGTTTCTCCAGATCAAACTGTCAGCCACAGTTTTTATAAGGTAGTTTTTAGAAGGTGGCATCATGATTTGTGGAAGAAATGTCCCAGCTTATGGAAAACAGGTGACTGGTTCTGCCACAATGACAATGTACCTGCCCACACTACACTAAGTGTTTAAGGGTTTTTGAGCAACAATGGCATGAGTTCTGTGCCCCACCTTTCCTGTTTACCCAATCTCCCCCCAAAGGAATTTTTGTTTGTTTGTTTCCCTGAAGAAAAAAGTCCTCAAAGGGGAAAATTTTGCCAATGTGAAAAAGGTGAAATAATAATAATAATAATAATAAAGTACTCAAGGCATCAAAGTTAACAAGTTTAAAAACTGTTTTGAGCAGTAGAAAAATCATCTCAATAGGTGTACTGCTTTAAATGGAGAGTAGTTTTTAAAGGTGACATAAGTTTAAACATGTAAGAATAAATACACAATTTTTTAAAAAAGAAATTCTGGGTTTCTTTGGGGTCCCCCCTTATGTTCTGCTTCAGTAAACACTTGATTCTCTTTGTGTAATGTGTTACTCTACTGCATGGAATTCTGAGGCTAGATTTCATGATGCTGATTTATTATCAAATATATACTTTTTTGTTACTTATTATCTAGCATTTATGAAAACCCTGTATCATAGGTTGACTAAGAAGACATCTAGATTTATGTTTTAGGACACATGTTATTCAGGAGTTGGTTAGGTTTATTCAACAATTATAAGTCTGTAAAATGAGACATTATGAAAATTAAACCTTACAATTGTGAGAGAAGCTGAGAATGAAAGACTTAAAAGAAGCAAGTTGTTGGATCAACATCATTCATAATGGGCCATCAAGTACACTCCTGAGAAGGTCTACGGAAAGCTCTTACTTCTTTGTCTGGTGGTGGTCCTACAGTTGCTATAGGTCAGACTTGTGGGCACTCTGGAAAATAATTGGATGTGGGATGAGAACAAGTAAGGGAAAGCTGGAACTTATGGACACAGAGTAGCTTCTATGGGGACAATGAAAGATGAATGAGCTCCTGTTTCTGAGGATTTCTGCTCTGGAACTTTCTGATGTTATGGTGTGGAATACATACTGTGAAAAACTTCACTGTATTCACACTCACATTTCCGGGAAATGGATAAATGTTATTACCTATGAGTCAAACTTTGATAAGTAGAAGACAGAAGACAGGAAATAAGTGATCCTCATAAATATGACTTTTTAAAAACAACCAAACAAGCAAAAATCTTTTGGGTTTCCTAAGATCAAGTCTCTTTGGTTGTGTGTATCTACATTAATGTCTTAGCTACCCATCAAAAATGATGATGTTTTAATTTTAACTTGACCTTAAATAACCAGCTTAGGGATTCTGTAGCATGTCGAGTATAGGATTTCAAGGGAAATAGAATCACCATTGTTAATTTTGTTGCTGTCACCATTGTATCTGTTAATATATACTGATAACATACATACTCTTGTTTG
Organism: Carlito syrichta; assembly: GCF_000164805.1. Classification (NCBI taxonomy): domain Eukaryota; kingdom Metazoa; phylum Chordata; class Mammalia; order Primates; family Tarsiidae; genus Carlito; species Carlito syrichta. Next base: position 467,482 of record NW_007251168.1, on the reverse strand, counting down.
TAGCTGTCACTGGCTATCTAGCAGCCAGGTTTAATAATTTCTTATCTTCCTATACTGCCATTCATCTTTCATTCATCCTTTTGTTAGGTAAGTGTACTTCTTCACAAATATTTTGCTTCTAGCTTCAGACATTGTCAGTATTTGGGTACATAGGTCTTTTACAAACACACTTAATCTTGTCCACAGCCATACTATCACACGTGTGTGTTCTAATATCCCAAATTTGTTTGTCATTATTCTTGTAGATCTCTTTCTTTCTCTACCATGCTTTATTGCTACTCTTTCTAAAAGTTACTTATATTTTTCCTAACTACAATCCAGCTTCTCAGGAATGCATTCATTCCTCTATACATTTAGTATAATATATGCCACATTCGATATTAATCTGTTTTAGAACCACTTTAATAGACAGAACCAATACTGGGGTTGATTTATTGTAAAAGAATAATGAAGATAGTCAAAGAAATGGTTTTACTTTATTCTTAGAACTTTCTTCCAAGGAAAATGTTCTAGCATTCTGTTTTGCCAAATATTAACAGTCCATCAGTACCTCTCCTCTCAGAAAATGTTACTAGCAAATTCCAATAAAGTCTAGAGCTCAGTGGTATTTAGTCATATTGCTGGCATAAGGCAAGTGGCATTCCAAGATCAAGATATAGTTGACATGATTATAAAAGTCATTATATGCCTTTGTAAGTCAATTCCAGATTCAAGTGTCGGGAAGGATATTGACTAGCCCTCAAAAGCCAGTAAGTCAGTATAGCAATAGTGTAGTTCCCAAGTCATAATGAATAATATATTTATTAAGAAAAAACACAGAACTGAAAATATATTTCTTTAATAATTGCTATATGAAATTAAGTACTTATTATATTTATAATTATTGGTTATTGAACCACATTCAAACTTGACATCATTTTATTTTGCATTGGTCTACAAGTACATTTCATATACACATCAAAAACTACAAACAAGTATAGAAAAATTAAAAATTCTTAGTAGATGCTTTTATTTATATACGTGACAGCTGTCCAGAGATGTGACTTGGTTAACATTACTCTGTGGAACACTAAAATGACTACTTTCAGCAATATCTGAGGCAAATCTTTAAAGTCTACATGAAATGAATTATTCATAAATTATGAATGTATTTATTTCGCATACGCTATTAGGATGGTACAGAAAGCAAGGTTTTGATGTCACATATAAAATTTTAGACTTTATAATTATATTACAGAAATACAACATCTCTTCTCTTTCTTCATGTTCAATTGGAGATAGTTTATCTTTACCAGGTAGTGATAATGTTAGAGTTAGTGTGTTTTAAATATATTCATTACCTTTAAATTAATTTCAAAGCATTGTAAAAATTATTATCGTTTCTTTATTTAAAGGTTTGTGTATATTTCATAGAACCATGTTTGTGAACATGTAATTATTTGCTAGATTAACTATTATTCTAGGGTTTCATATACATCAATATGGTTTTATGAACCATGTCCAATCCTTTCAATATGCCAGCTTATATAGAATATATGCCATCTGTTCTTAAAATATAGTCATTGAACCTCCTTTTAAAGTTGTTATTACCTATCAAGTCAGAAAACTATATCAGAATATTTGTTGGACACACACAAAAAAATCCTATTTACAGGAAACTATGAATGATCTTAGATGTTTGTTATTCAAGTGTCATTTTCCCCCCGATTGACTTCTTCCTTAAATAGGTCAAGAAATATTAGAGTAGTAATTATTATCTTGGAGAAAAATGGTAAAGAGAGATATTCTTTTTGGAAATAATTGCTTGAGGCATGATTAAATGTGCCACAACTGGGAAAAAGTCTGATATAGATTCTAAAAAGGAAGAAAATACCTATTTTCTTCTAATAAAAAGTAAAACACACACACACACACACACACAAACTTAATTGACAAAATTGCAGTACAGAATGTGGGTAAAAACTAAACTTGAAATTTAATTTATAATTTTTATTAAAATATTATTGCAGAAATGTTGACATACTTGAGAAAGCTCACAAGCAAAAAAGAGAAAAACATTGTAGCTCAAAATAATATACATAAATATTATTTCTTTTTTAACTTATTTTTTTATTTTAAAGATGTGGGATACAATTCAGGATTAGGTATGCAGGTGGTAAAGTTGGGGTTTCCCTCTGGTCCCCACTTTGCCTGGCTTGAGACCGGTACCTTTATTGATGTTGTGTTCCCCTCTCCCCCCAGCAGTGTTGCACTACTGCCAATCCCTTTCTCATAATATTATGACAAATGATCAGAGTCTGCTTATAAGTGAGTACGTGTGGTACTCAGCTCTTTGTTTCTGTGATGGATTGCTGAGTATTATAGATTCCAAATGCATCCAAGTTGCTGCAAAGTCCATAATTTTGCTTTTCTTTACAACTGCATAATATTACATCATAAATATGTAAAACATTTTCTTTCTCCAGTCTAGTTTTGATGGGCAACATGGTTGGTTCTATGTTTTTGCTACCATAAATAATGCTGAGTTAAACATGTGTGTTCAGGTGTCTTTTCTGTAGAATGATTTGAGTTTCTCTGGGTATATTCCCAGAAGGGGCATTAGTGGGTCTTATGGAAGGTTGACTTTTAGATTTTTTAGGAATCACCACACTATTTTCCACAGAGGCTGCACCAACTTACACTCTAACCAACAATGAAGTGATCTACTTTTCTCCATATCCTCATCTGCATCTAATGTTTTCTAAGTTATTAATGATGACCATCCTGACTGGAGTTTGGTGGTATCTCAGTGTGGTTTTAATTTCCATTTCTTTGATGATTAGTAAGACTCTGCATTTTTTAATGTATCTGTTGGTTACATGTATCTGGCTAGGGGGTCCATCTATCTTCTTTAGTTTTTCAAAGAACCAGCCTTTTGTTTCACTTATGCTTTCCATAATTTTTTTGTCTTCTGTGTTTCATATTCAGATTTTTGCTTTAGTGATCTGGATTCTTCTGCTAATGTTAGGATTTTGGTGATCTTGTCTTTTCACTTGCCTTAGGTGATCTGTTAGATTGTTAACTTGTGGTCTGTGTATTTTCTTGATGTGTTTTCTTAGAGATATAAATTCCCCACTTAGTACTGTTTTCAAGGCATCCCAGAGGTTTTGGAAAGATGTGGGTTTTTTTCTTTTTTTATAATCAATATTTTTTATTATGATATTGTGGGGTACAATTAAGGGTTAGGTATACAAGTATGTTTTGTTCAGGCACCCTTGTTGATAAGAAGAGTTTCCCCATCCCCAGACAGATATTTACTACCGTTAATTCCCTCTTCCTCCCCCTTCATAGTTTCCCACTACTGTCAGTCATTTTCTTATACTATTACATTGGATGTTCAAGGTTCACTATATGAGTGAGAACATGTGATACTCAGATCTTTGTTTCTGTGAGAGGTCACTCAGTATTATGGACTCTAGTTCCACCCAGGTTGCTGCGAAATTCATGATTTTGTTCTTTTTTATGGCTGCGTAGTATTCCATCGTGTATATGTACCACATTTTGTAATCCAGTCCTCTTTTGATGGGCAGCATGGTTACTTCCAGGTTCTTGCTATTGTGAAGGTACAGGTATCTTTTTTATAGAGTGATTTGAGTTCTTCAGGGTATATTCCCAGTAGGGGGATTGCAGGATCATATGGGAGGTTGATATTTAGAGCTTTTAGGAATCACCACACTGCTTTCCACAGAGGTTACACTAGTTTACACTCCCACCAACAATGTAGAAGTGTACCCTTTTCGCCACAGCCTCTCCAGTTATTTTTTGAGTTGTTGATAATTACCATTCTGACTGGAGTTAGGTGAGATCTCAGTGTGGTTTTGATTTGCATCTCCCTGATGATTAGTGAGGTTGAACATTTCTTCATGTGTCTCTTGGCTGCTCAGATGTCTTCCTTTTTGAAGTGTCTGTTCATATCTTTTGCCCATTTTATAATGGGGTTGCTTGTTTTTTTTTCTTTTCAGCACGTTTGAGTTCCTTATAGATCCAAGATGCTAAGCCTTTGTCAAACTAGGTGTTGGCAAATACTTTTTCCCAGTCTGTAGGCTGTCTCCCTGCTCTCTTGATGGTTTCTTTGGCTTTGCAGAAGCTTGTCAGTTTAATGAGGTCCCACTTATCTATCTTCTCTCTTATGACCTGTGGGTTTTGGGTTTTGTTCAGGAATTGGATGCCAGTTCCGATTTCCATGAGGGTATTTCCTTCATTTTCTAAGGTTCTTATGGTTTGAGGTTTTACATGTAGGTCTCTGATCCATTTGGAGTTAATTTTTGTGTATGGGGATAGATAGGGGTCCTGTTTCAATTTTCTGCATATGGTCAGCCAGTTTTCCCAGCACCATTTACTGAATAGGTTCTCCTCTCCCCAGTGGTAGGTGGTGGAGGCTTTGTCAAAGATGAGTTAGTTGGGAAATTGAGGTTTTGCTTCTGGAATCTCAATTCTATTCCATTGATCTATATGCCTGTTCCTATACTAATACGAAACTGTTTTGATGATTGTACCTTTATAGTAAAGTTTGAAGTTTGGTAATGTGATACCACCTGCTTTGTTGTTTTTGCTGAGGATTGTTCTGGCTATTCTTGGACGTTTGTGTTTCCATATGAATTCCTGTGTTGTTTGTTCCAGGTCTGAAAAGACTATTGCTGGTAATTTCATGGGTATTGCATTGAATTTGTAGATTGCCTTAGGTAAGATGGACATCTTCACAATGTTGATTCTTACAATTCATGAGCATGGGATATTTTTCCATTTGTTTGTGTCATCTTTGGTGTCTTTTAACAGTGTTTTGTAGTTTTTATTGTAAAGGTCTTTCACGTCTCTGGTTAGGAAGATGCCAAGGTATTTAATTTTTTTTTTTTTTTTTTTACTATTGTGAATGGAATTGTGCTTTTTATTTGGGTTTCATTTTGTTTATTATTGGTGTAAAGAAATGAGATTGTCTTTTGCACATTTATTTTGTATCCTGAGACTTTGCTAAAGGCCTTTATCAGTGTAAGGAGGTTTCTGACAGATTTTCTTGGGTTTTCAAGGTACACAATCATATCGTCTGCAAAGAGAGATAACTTGACTTCCTCTTTTCCTATTTGGATACCCCTGATTGCCTTCTCTTCTCTGATTGCTTGAGCCAGGATTTCCAATACTATGTTGAACAGGAAGGGTGAGAGTGGGCATCCTTGTTGTGTTCCAGTTTTCAGGGGAAATGGTTCCAATTTTTGTCTGTTTAGGAGTATGCTGGCTGTGGGTTTCTCATAGATGGCTTTTACTATTTTGAGGTATACTCCCCGTATGCCTAGATGTTTGAGGGTTTTTATCAAGAAGGGGTGCTGGATTTTATCCAAAGCTTTTTCTGCATCTAATGATATGATCATGTGGTTTTTTGTTTTGACATCTGTTGATGTATTTAATTGCATTTATAGTTTTACGAATGTTGAACCAGCCTTGCATCCCAGGTATGACGCCTACTTGGTCATGATGGATGATTTTTGAGATGTATTGTTGAATCCGATTTGCTAGGATCTTGTGAGAATTTTAGCATCTATGTTCATCAAAGATATTGGCCTGTAGTTCTCTTTCTTTGTTGGATCTTTACCTGGCTTGGGTATCAATGTGATGTTGGCTTCGTAAAATGATTTGAGGAGAGTTCCATCTTTTTCGATTGCCTGGAAACCTTCAGTAGGATTGGTATCAGCTCCTCCTTAAATGTCTTGTAGAATTCTGCTGGAAAGCCATCTGGACCAGGGCTTTTTTTGTAGGTAGTTTTCTTATTATGTAGTCAATTTCCTTGATTGTTCTTGATCTATTAACATCTCAATTTCTTCTTCTTCCAACCTAGGTAGGTTGTGTGATGTCAGAAATTCCTCAATTTCCTTAAGGTTTTCAAGTTTGTTTCCATACAAGTGTACATAGTAGTCCCCAATGATCTTTTGTATTTCTTCAGGGTCAGATGTGACTTCATCTTTTGTGTTTCTGATTGTGCTTATTTGGTTTTTTCTCTCTTTTTTCTTTGATCAGTTTAGCTAGGGGACCATCAATCTTGTTTATCCTTTCAGAGAACCAGCTTTTTGTTTCATTGATTTTTTTGTATTATCTTTTTGTCTTTTATGTCCTGCATTTGGGATTTTATTCTGGTGATCTGGATTCTTCTGCTGAAATTAGGGTTTTTGTGGTCTTGCTATTCCAGCTTCCTTAGGTGACTTATTAAGCTGTTAATTTGTGATCCTTCCATTTTCTTCATGTGCTTTTGTAGGGAAATAAATTCTCCTCTTCCTACAGCTTTTAAGGCATCCTAGAGATTTTGGTAAGATGTTTCTTCATTTTCATTTGTTTCCAGGTACCTTTTGATCTCTGTTTTGATTTCATCGCTGACCCAGGAGTTGTTTAGCATCATGCTGTTTAGTGTCCATTTCTTTGTGGGTTTTGGGGGGACCTTGTTGGTGTTAATGTTTATTTTTATTCCACTGTGGTCCAAGACAGTGCATGGTAGAATGTCAGTCCTTTTAAATTTGCTTATGCTTGATTTATGGCCAATTATGTGGTTGATTTTAGAATACATTCCATGTGGTGAAGAGTAGAATGTGTATTCTGTGGTCTTTGGATGGAGTGTTCCGTAGGTATCAATTAAGTCCATTTGGTCCCGAGTCACATTAAGGTTCTGAATCTCCTTGCTGATTTTTTTCCTGATGATCTGTGTAGTATTGTGAGTGGGGTATTAAAGTCCCCAGTTATGATGGTGCTAGAGTCAATATCTTTCTTTAGTTTTCCTAGAAGTTGCTTTATGAAAGTTGGCGCACCTATGTTGGGTGCATATATGTTTGGGATAGATATTTCTTGTTGATGGAGTGAACCTTTTATCATTAGGTAGTGGCCCTCTGTATCTTTTTTAATTTTTGATAGCTTAAATGGTATTTTATCTGAAATTAGGATTGCGACTCCTCCTTTCTTTTCTGTTCCATTCGCCTGAAAATTTGTTTCCCATCCTCTTACTTTGAGTCTGTGCATGTCCTTTCTAGTGAGATGGGTCTCTTGAAGGCAGTATACTGTTGCCTGGTGATATTTTATCCATTTTGCCATTCTATGTCTTTTCAGTGGTGCATTTAGTCCATTCACATTCAGGCTAATTATTGAAATGTGAGAGTTCATCCCTTTCATAGATTCTTATAGAGTTGTTGTTCTTCCACTTAGTTTTTTTTGGTCTTTCTTTTGGTTTTGGGGTTGGTTCATGTATATTTTATTCTTTTTCCTGTACTCTTGTGAAGAACGTTGTTCTATTTTCCTTTGCTTCTGTGTTTAGTGCTTTCTTAAGTGTTTCATGTAGAGGTGGTTTGGTGGCAGCATAAGTTCTTAGGGATTGGATATCTGGGAAAGATTTTAATTCTCCCTCACTGATGAAGCTTAGCTTGGCTGGGTAGGTTATTCTTGGTTGAAATTGTTTATCTTTTAGGACTTTGAAGATAGGGCTCCAAGCTCTCCTAGCCTGCAGGGTTTCTGTAGATAAATCTGTTGCTATTCTAACTGGTCCTCCATGGTAGGTGATCTGGCCTTTTTCTCTCACTGCCTTTAGGATTTTTCCTTGTATGCCTACTTTGTTTAGGCGAATTATTATGTGTGTAGGAGTTGGTCTTCTCATTTGTTGTCTTGTGGAGGTTCTCTGAATCTCTTGTGTTTGAATTTTTGCATCATTGATTAGATAAGGGAAGTTTTCTTGAATGATCTCATGGAAAGTTTGTTCCAGTGTGGTCTCTGTCTCTTTTTCTGCCTCAGGAAAGCCAATTACTCTTAGGTTTGTTCTCTTGAAGTAATCACTCATCTGTTGAAGGTTTTGTTCTGTCTTTTTGAGCTTATTTTCTGTGTTTTTAAGAGTTTGAGTTAGTTCCGTATTTTGGTTCTCAAACTCTGAGGTTCTTTCTTCTGCTTGGGTAATTCTGCTTTCCATGCTTATCAGTTTGTTATTTATTTCATTCACAGTATTCTTTATTACTGCTATCTCAGATGTCAGCTCCTTCCCAGTTTCTTCTTGTGTTTCCTCAATTCTTTTTAATCTCTCCATTAATGTCTTGATATCTAGGTTCATAGTTTGAGACCCTTCATTCTGGGGGCTCTTCATTGTTTGCATTCCGAAGTCAGTTTTCTCAGTGTCTGTCCTCCCAGGGGTCTGGGAGAGACCCATACTCTTCTTTTGGTTTTTCTTCATTTGTGTAGATTTTTCTCTGTCTCCCCCTTCCCCCCCTTCTTTAATTCTGTTTTTGAGGGAAGGTGGGGTTGCTCCTGTTTCATTTCTGCAATATCCTGTTCTTCCTTATGAAGGTCTTCTGACTTTGTTCACTTTTGAGGTTGGAGTGTGGGCTGCGCACTGTACTTTTTGCAGTTTTGAGGTTTAGTTGAGGGAGAAGCTGTGGTTCAGAATGTATATGCTGATTCTAGCAGCCATGAACAGGTGTATGAGCACACTGGAACCTATTTCCCTCTGCCTTCCAATCCGTCCGTGCAGTAGTATGTTGGCTTGGTCCCTAGATTAAAAAGGGGGTATAAGAGAGGCAAATAATGGAGAAAGAGGGGTCAATAGGAAGTTAGAAAGAGAAAAGAGCGAGAGGGAAAACAGACATACATACCAACTATCAGGTGACAAAGAGACACAGGACTGGAGAGAAGTGAAGAAAGACACATAAGATAGATTCCCTAAAGAATACTGATAGCTACACAGAGACAGACCAATAAAATCATGAGACAGTGTAAGTCAGAAGGCAAACAACAAAGGTGATCAAAACAAACAGTCGAAATGATAAAATCATAAGTCAAAATAAGAGAGCAGACTAAAGTCACTTCATCTGTTATCTCCAGCCTCTCCCCTTTGTTTTTCTTTGCAGGTAGCTAGATTTACTCGCAGTTTGGGTTTGGCTGCCTGGGAGTTGCTTTGGTCTGATTCAGCATAGGGGTGGGGATTTGTCTCCTGTTTAGCGACATTACCTTAGGAACCGAGGTGGGGGTTGTTGATAGTGGGCGGGGCAATGGAAATCTCTACCTGGAGAATAGCAGAGGCAGATTCTCTTTCATAGATCTATTTCTCTCCACTTGTCTGTGTCCCCAAGCTTGGGGTCACGCTCTGAGTGCCTCAGTCAGGGTGGGCCCAGAGCTCCAGAGCTCCAAAGCTCCAACGGGCAGGTGGTGAGTGGCGAGAGTGGCCCTGGGCCCCCCACAGGGTACTTCAGCCAGGAATGGGACCTTTGTCTCTGAGGGGTGGGCGCCCAGAGCCTCCCTGAGTGACCGGTGGCTTGGTGTTGGGTGCTGGGCTTGAGACGATGTAGCCAGGGAAGGATCTGAGACCCGAGACTCCCACGCAGGTGAGAGTCACATATGGTGGAACAGCCACAGCAGGGGGGGTGCAATATCCAGCCCTGCATGGGACTGAAGGTCCCTGGGCCTTGGACCAGCATGGCTGGTGGTGGGCTGGGGGCTGGGGGAAGAAAAGTAAGAGTCTTTTTGGGAACTCACGTTCAGAGAATCTCACAAATTCACCTATGTCATCACCATTTTCATTTGTATTCAGAAATCTGTTAATTTCTGTTTTGATTACTGGGTTGACTCTGGAGTTGCTCAGCATCATGCTGTTTAGTGTCCATGTCTTTTGGGATTTGGTGGTGATATTCATTTTTATTCCACTGTGGTCTGAGAAGGCACAGTGCAGTATTTTGATCTTATGAAATTTGTTTATGCTTGATTTATGGCCAAAGATGTGGTTCACCTTGGAATACATTTTATGTGGCGATGAATAGAATATATTCCATGGTTGTTGGGTGGGGTGTTCTTTAGCTATCTATGAGGTCTATTTGGTCAAGTGTCAAGTTGAGGTTCCAAATCTCCTTGTTGATTTTTTGCCTTGATGATCTATATAGTGTTGTTAGTGGGGTATTTAGATCCCCATCTGTGATAGTGTTAGAGTCAATATCTTTTTTTAGTGTTTTAGTAGCTGCTTCATTAAGGCTGATGCTCTTGTGTTGGGTGTATGTATGTTTAGGATGGATATTTCTTGTTGAAGGATTGAATATTTTATCATAATGTAGTGTTCTTCCACTTCTTTTTTAAATTTCTGATAGCTTAAAGTTGTTTTGTTTGATATTAAGATCATGACTCCTGCCTTCCTTGTGACCGTTCACCTGAAAATTTGTTGTCCATCATCTAAGTCTGTGAACATCCTTTGTTGTGAGATGTGTTTCCTGGAGACAGTTTAAATTGTATAATTGTTTCTTTTTATCCAGTTTGCAATTCTCTGCCTTTTCAGTGGTGCATTAAGTCCATTCACATTCAGGCTGGTTATTGAGATGTGAGAGTTTTCCCTGTCAAGAGGCTTTTATAGAGTTATTTGTTGTTATTGTTGTTGTTGTTGTTGCTGTTTGTTGGCTGTTTTTTCTTTTATTTTGGGGGTTAGTATATGTGTATGTTTTGAATTTTGCTGCCATGATGCATGCTGTGTTGATTCTGTTTGCCTGGATACTTGTGAAGAATATGATTAATCTTTGATTTCTTTCTTCAATGGTTAATACTTCCTTAAGTGTCTCTTATAAAGAGCATGAACTCTTAGGGATTGAATGTCTGGGAAGGATTTTAATTCTCCATCACTGATGAAGCTTAGCTTAGCCAGGTAGGAAATTCTTGGTCGGAACTCTTTATCCTAGAGAACTTTGAAGATTGAACTCCCTTCTCTTCTAGCCTGTGGTGTTTCTGTAGATAAGTCTATTGCTATTCTAATTGGCCTTCCCTGGTAGGTAGTCTGACTTTCCTCTCTTGCTGCCTTTAGGATTTTTTTATTTTATGACTATATTGTGTAAGTGAATTACTATGTATCTAGGAGTTGGTCTTCTCATTTGATGCTTTGTAGGGGTTCTCTGAATCTCTTGTGTTTGAATGATCATGTCTCTGATGAGATAGGAAAGTTTTCTTAGGTAATTTCATGGAATGTTTGTTCCAGAATGGCCTCTTTCTCCCTATCTGCCTCAAGAATGCTGATCAGGTATAAGTTTGTCCTCTTGATATGATCCCACATATCTTGGAACTTTGTTCTGTCTTTTAAAGATTATTTTCTATGTTTTTAACAGTTTGGGTTAGTTCCATATTTTGGTCCTCTGAGACTCTTTCTTCTGCTTGGTTAATTCTGCTTTCCATGCTTATTAGTTTGTTACTCATTTCATTTACTGTATTCTTTATTGTGTCACCTCAGTTATCAACTTCTTCATTCTTTCCTAATTTCTATTCATTACCTCCATTAATATCTTCATATATGGGTTTGTGGTTTGAGATCATTCACTCTGGGGGCTCTTCATTGTTTGAATTCTGAAGTCTGTATTCTCAGGTATTGTCTTTCCAGGAGTCTGGTAGGTGTGTGTATTCTTCCTTTGATTCTTCTCCATTTGTGATATCCCTTCCCCCTTTCCCCCTCTTTAATTCCATTGCCCAGTGATAGGGGATTAGCTTTTACTTCTGTTTGTTCAATCCCCTATTATTTCTTATATAGATCCTTTGGATTTGCTCAATTTTGAAGCTGGACTGGGGTTGGGGTACTGTGCTGTCTTTTTACTGTTTTGCAATTTGTTTAAAGTATAATGAGGGTAATTATGGTTCAGAAGCTATCTGAAGATCACAGTATCCACTGACTAGTGTGTGGGCCCCCTGAAACCCACTTCCCTTTATTTTACAATCTGGCCATTCTGTTGGAGCATATGTTTGCCCCCTCAACTTGGTAACTGCTAGGTCTCCCACTCTGACTACATGTGTTTGAGCTTGATCCAGTGTTAGGGGTGGGGTTTCTGTCTCTCTGGTATGGTGCACCTGGAGTATGCTCCCTGGGCAAGCTATGGTGATCCAAGAAGGTTGCTAGATCATGTCTCAGTCTCTGGATGCAGGGTACCCAGAATTGGAGGAGCTAGAGAAGGTCCTTGCCAGACTCTGGGACAGAAAAAGTGGTGTAAGATGACATCCACCAGTGTCTTATCCTTCTTTGGGGCTCAGCCTTAGGTCTCCTCCCTGCTTTTTCTCCAGGGTCCCCTCTGTCAGTACCTAGCTACTGCCACAGGTGGTGGTGTGAACCTAGTGCCAAGTGTCGAAAGGTAGCTGATCTCTTCTGCCTTTTCCTGAGACATGCCCTGGGAATGGTGAATCCTTCTGTGCATGGCAGGTGCCAAATTCTGACCACTGGCAAATTGCAACTGCTTCTGCAGGGGGTCCTTGGGCGCTTGATCCCATGTCTCCCCTCAGTTGACATTTACTTACCCATTTGCACCTACAAACAGATACAGACTATTCCTTATGCACACTCACCCATGCAGAGATTCTCACTTTTCAACCAGTTCCATTGCCATTTTGTCTATCCTTCAATATTACTTCTTAATGGAAAATTTGTTAGATGCCATTTTGATGATAAAAGGAGTGTACTTATGAAAGAGAGCATTATGAAAGATACAAGACGAACACTAAAGGATAATATCAGATGCAATTAAACCTCTACTTTGATAAATAGTAACATCAAAATCAGAACTTTTAATAAAGTCTTTATTTCTCTTGGTCTACATTCCCATTGTTTAGAGTTGCAAGTTTAAAAAGCCAAAGTAGTTTTTAGCTTTTAATTACCACACAGGAGTTACACATTAACAAATTAGAAAAAGATGGAACTATTAAAATGAATTGATCAGATAGTACATGTATTCATAATTTCAAATAAAATAAATATTGAATAATGACAACTACCAATCTTATTGTTTGGTGACATTTACTTACCAACACATAACCATATTATACACCTCCAAATTTTTCATAAATTTAGTGATATTTACTTTTTGTATATAAACTGAGGATAAAGAATTGTAGTCAGTGAGATATTTAATAAGAATGACTAAGAACTAAATTCAGAATATTGTCACTAATGACATAATGGCATTGCTTGCATATTGACTATCCAGACAATTAGCTACATTGTCTGGATAATATAGTCTATACTTATAAATATACTTTACATAAAAGACAATGTATATAACATAACAATACTATTGCAAGAACTATTTGCTAGTAGTCAATTTTTTAAGAAGATTGTGACCCATCTGTCAGTAGTGTTAAAAGCATTTCCATTACTAAATAATTTTATCCCAAATAATATTTCAATATATATGATTGAATTGATTTGTTATAATGGTGACAGAATATGGTTTGCATAGAAAGTGTGGTATATATCCTTTCATTTTGATGAGCTCAACAGCAATAAGTGAAATCATAAGGAAAAAAGGCTTAAACAGAAGGGATGTGCTGTTATGTAGGAAATTCAGAGCTGCACGATAAGAAAATTTGCTGTCATTGACTCAAATAGGTCATTGGGGCCAAATTTTTCTCCTGCTTCAACTCTGCTCTCTTCAGCACACTGGCAGTGTTATTCATGTTATGTGTTAGGTGTAGGATAAATAGGGATTGCAACCATACAAACCAGTGAACAGGAGAAGAGACAGATTATGTGCTGTGTCTGATTTTTTTAAAAATTATTTTACTTTAATATAATTTTAAACACAAAAAATTTCCAAAAACAGCAAAAACATCAAGTGTACACACACACATACACACACACACACACAAACACACACATATATTTTTACTGAAATTTAAGCACTTCCATTGTTGATGTCATGCTTAACTAATGATTAGTGCAGTTTCTATCACATTTTTCATCATAAATTTTCTTGTTTTTCTTTTGTATTTGCTAAGTATTTATTGGTGAGATATTTTGAGAGTATCTAGATAACTTTTATATCAAATTTCCACCCACTAGTTTTTATAAGCATTAATTATTTTCTAAATCTGTTATTCCATCTACATTAATTGATATTCTGTTCAGAGTTTTAATTTTGTGTTATTAATTACTTAAATCAACATGGACACAATGATTTTATAATATTCAATTATTTACAATATTTTCTCATTTTGATTGTAAAATTGTCTTAAGTTTTGACAGTGAGATCCCTTCAGCTTTAACTGTACCCTTTCAACATATATAAATCCTTTTTGAGCATTTCCTTAGTTCCTGGTTCAACAGGGTTTTGTTTTGTTTTGTTTTTTTACCTATTTTTGAGTATCCCTACCTTGCCAACATCTAAAACTGTCATTTTTCTAAAGTGTTTTGTATTTTGTGTATTTTTGTGAAGAATAATATGTAGAAGTCAAAATATGAAATCTGAACATAAGGCATATTCATTGCTACTCAATAACTATTACCAGTGAACAACACAAGAACATAAGTACTTAAACAGTTATACAGAAATAAAATTCCACATCTCCAAAATGGGGAAGACATACTAGAACCTTGTATTATTATACTGGAATTGAAGGTATGAATAAAAACACATGGTTTCATATACTTTTAGATATAATTATAGAAATGATTGTGTAAATGCACATACATGCAAATACTATATATATAGTACACATGTATGTTTTGTGCACATATGTATGTTTGTGTACATACATGGATATATATATATTTGCATGAATGTATGTATATAATCATATTGTGTAATTATATCTGCATGTATATAAAACCATAGGTTTACACTGATACCTCCAATTTTAGTATAATAAGACAAAGTTTGATCTTGCCTTCCCCTCCTTTTGGTATTTGTAATTTCCTTCCTCAACAGACAGCAATGTCCATACCATGATATTAACATATTTACTCATTTTCTTTTAGCTAGAATACACACAGGTATCTCAGAACTGCTACACATAACAAGTCAAAGAGCAAATCTACAGTGCTAAGTACAATAATAGTTTATATACTTCTACATTCTTAACTCCAGAGCCTGTTACTATTACCTTATATGGCAAAAGAGATTGTGTCAATGTGTTTATGTCTTGAGATGGGAGATTATCCTGGAAAATCAGAATGGGCCCAGTGTAATTGCAATAATCCTTATAGGAGTGATACAGAAGTCAGAAGCAGAAAAGAAAACTATGTGATGATAGAAGGAGTGATTAGAATGATGTGATTTGAAGATGGAGCAAAGGACCATAAACCAAGAAATACAAGTAATCACTGGAAGCTAAGCAAAATTTGAGGAAATGGGTTATTCCTGAGAACACCAGATGAAACAATCATGAAAACTTTATGACTTTAGCCCAATAAGACTTACTGTGGACTTTTAACTTACAGAGGTTGAAGAGATGAGGTCCCTTTTTGTTGTTTTAAATCGCTAAGTTTATAGTAATTTATTACTGCAGCTATTAAAAAAAACTAATATAAGTCCAACAAAAGTTTAATGCTTTTATTTTTTTAAGATAAAATTTCAAAAACATGCACAGATCTTAAGTTTACAATTAGATGAGTTTTGTAAATGTATATATTCATATAACCATCATCCTGTTCAAGGGGTAGAAGATTTCCCACAGTTCATAATTATTTGAATGGCTCTTTCACTGAGATGTCTTTCTTGTCCCTGTAAATCATTGAATTGATATCTGTCACCAGTGATTATTTTAATTATTATAAAAGTTTACATAAAGGAGTCATACAAAATGTATTCTTTGCATGTCACTTACTTTGTACAACACAGTATTAGTGTAATACTTCCATATTGTTTCATGTATTAGCAGTTCATTACATTGTTGAGTAGTATACTATTGTATCAATATGTGACTTTCTATCCATTCACTGTTTAATTGACCTATATGACGTGTCTTTAGTGTTAGAATATTACCAAGGGGAAAAAGGGTACATGGGCCAATCATTTTGGAGCTTTTTTTTTTATTTGAGTAGGTATCGCATTCTGTCACCCAGACTGGAATGCAGTGTCACGCTCACGGCCACCCCAGAATCGACCTGCTAGGCTCAGGCGATCCTTCTGCCTCAGCCTTCCAAGTAGCTAGAACTATAGTCATGTACTACCATGTCCAGCTAATTTTTTTATTTACTGTAGAGATGAGGTCTCACCACTGCACCCAGCCAGAGCTTATAAATATATATTTATATATATAAATATATATTTAAATATTTAAATATATAAATATATATATTTAAATATTAAATATATAAATATATATTTAAATATTTAAATATATAAATATATATTTAATATATATATTTAAAAATATATATAATATTTATATATATATATATATATATATATATATATATTTTTTTTTTTTTTTGAGTCGGATTCTCACTCTGTCGCCCAAACTGGAGTGCAGTGGCCGCTCCTGGTCACACCGCAGCCTCGACCTGCTGGGCATGGGCGATCCTTCCGCCTCAGCCTTCCAAGTAGCTGGAACTACAGGCGCGCGCTACCACACTCGGCTAATGTTTTTGATTTATTGAAGAGATGAGGTCTCGCCAAGTTGCCCAGGCATGTCTCAAACCCGCAGGCTCAGGCAATCCACTCACCTCAGCCTCCCAAGGTGCGAGATTACTGGCTGAGCCACCGAACCCAGCCAGAGCTTATATTGTAATAGCTCCTGGAAAAGTACTTAGTAGCAAAATTGCTTAATCTGGTACAGCTATTTGTTTAACTTTATAAGAAAGTGCCAAAATTTTCCAAGTGGTTTACCATTTAACACTTTTACCAACAATTTATGAGAATTTCAGTTGTTCTATATGCTAAACACTTTTAAATTTTAGCCATCTAGTTTGTATGAAAAAGTTCTTACTGTGGTTTTGATGTATTTTTCTCTGGCGCCTTTCAAGATTTTAATTTTTGGTTTGTTTTCCAACAGTTTGTTTACATTGCTCATAGGAATATTTTATAGTTATGAGTTTGTTGAGTTTTTTCGAATTATAAATTAAGACTTTCCATCAGTGGTGAGAATTTTTTTGTGTAGGGATTTATTTCTCTTTCTTTCTCTTTCTTTTTTAGAGATGAGATCTTACCATGTTGTTCAAGCTAGAGTGCAGTCATCATTCTCAGGCACAATCATAGCACACTACAATCTCAAACTCCTGGCCTCAAACATCCTCCCTATTCAGTCTCCTGAGTAGATGGGATTATAGGCACAGGCCTCCTTGCCTGAATGGTGAGAATTAATTTTCTTTTATCTCTTTCTCTTTCTTTGTTTTTAAATTTGTATGCATTTAAAAAGTACAAGTGTAATTTTGTTACATGAACATGTCATGTAGTGGTGCAGTCTAGACTTTCAGTGTATCCATTGCCAGAATAGTGTGTACTATACTCCTTTCTCATCACCTACCCATCTCCCACCCTTCCACTCTTCTAGTCTCCAGTGTCTATTCCATACTCTATGTCCATGTGTACATATTAGTTCCCACTACATGGAAGAACACGTGATATCTGACTTTCTGTTTCTCAGTTATTTCACTTAAGATAATGGCCTCCAGTTCCATCCATGTTGCTGCAAAAGACATGATTCTACTCTTTCTTATGGTTGAATAGTGAATGTTCTATTGTGTGCATAAACCATGTTTTCTTTATCCAGTATTCAACTGATGTACACTTAGGTTAGTTATATATCTTAAGCCATTCATATTATGATAGATTTGCCTCATTTTTCCTCTCCTTTCCTACTGAACTTTCAATTGCACATTAGCATATCACGTGATATTTTTCCACAGGTTATTAAAAGCCTGATCATGTTATTGCATCTGGTTATCTTTTTCCATTTTCATGGCAGACATAATTTTTTAATTTATAGTCTAGGTAAGCAACACTTTCTTTTACTTTTTACAGTATACTGGTAAGCATGTGCAATGATTTATTTTTTGTTTGTTTGTTTTTTACCCTTAGGTATTATTTTCATGGTAAGTATTTTTACCTTTGCATTTTATTTTAGATTTTTAATCTGTAATGTTTCTTCATCCATTACTCATTGTGATCATATTTTACTTTAGGTCCTTGAACATATTGATAATTACTTAAAAGTTATTTTCTGATAATTCTGACATTTTATCTTATTGTGATAAATTTCTAATGACTAATTTTTCTCTTGTCTGTGGCTCCACAAATTTTTATTTCTTCATATATATAATATTTTAATTGTAAACTATACATTAATGATGACACATTGTAGGGTACCTAACTCTCTCATCTTTCTCCTAATAATTTTGATTATAATTTCAGAAGGTTTTTATTTTATTTAGACTTAAGTTATTCAATCTCTCTTGAGGGGTGGAAAACAACAGCTAAAACTCTTGCTCAGTCTTCTTAATACCTCCAACTGTTGCTTTCTGGTAGGACCTTGGAAGAAATTTCTGCATATGTGTGGGTCAGATGTCAAAGATTTAATCACAATTTAAATTTAGAGTCCCTGTACTTTTTAATGTTTGGGTCCTTCCCTTTAAATTTACACAAGCTATGATAACCCCAATATGAACCTCTAACTCCAGAATCCAGTATGATTGATTATGCAATAAATATTTATGAACTGTAAATATAAACATCTGTATCTTTTTCAAAACTAAGCTAAATTAATTTTAGTAAAAAAATTTTCTTAGTAACCTGATTTCCATTATATGTTTTATGCAATTTTATAATGCGTTAAAATATTTTCCTTTGAGCCTTTTTTTCTCTTTTCATTTGGATGACTTTCATTGACTTAAAGATGGTGCTCTTTATCTATTTCACCTTTAGTTTTCATCTTGTCTGCTTCTAGTGTTCTTTAATGATGCACATTATTAATACTGACAGCAACTTAGACAAATATAAATCTGATGCTCATGTGGAAGACAAATTGGTAAAGTCAAATTATCATTATTTTATAATTTATTACCTGAGTAAAACCTGCCACATGACATCTGGTTGATTCTTTGTAACATAGCTTTAATAATCAGATATTAGTTACACGATTGACTTTTTTGCATTATCAGGGAGCTTTGTTATTAATGAGTAAAATTTAGAATGCAGAAACAGTTTGAACGCAACAAATTTCCGAGCTATAGAAAAGTAAGACAATTATTGATAACTTTTGCTGATTCATTGTCTTATTTGGTCTAAGACCTAAGGGTTGTGATTTATTGCAGGAAGGTGCCAGAAGGAAAATACTTCCATTTTTCCTCTTGACAAACATCAATTGTTGATAGGTTAGCTGAAGTCACATTTATCAACTTCTTCTCTGCTGTGGGAGAATTATATTGAATTATAAGTATCCCAAATTCACTAAAACTACTAGAGTCACAGACAAAGGTTTTATGTAAAACAGTATGCATTTGTCTGTCTTTCCTTTAGCCCCCATTTAACCACAGCTGGGTTAATTGAGGACAACCAGGACTCCAGCTCCCTCTACCTAAAAGGATGAATTTTTTTGCAAGGCAAGAAGAATTCAGTGATATTTACCCATTTATTTAGTAGTGTATCTCATATTTGTTAGTAGCATCAGATCAATTTTCATAGCAGAATTTTTTTAGTTTGTTGTGGAGATTTCAGCACCATCTTGTTTCTCTTTGCAAACCTCTAAACAACCTCCCAACTATTTTAATGATTTTACTAAAATGTATTTAGCTGTATGCTCTCACTTTGAGCTCTGTCTTGCTCAGATTTTAGGTTTACTCCCTATTTCTTCACTGTGTGCCCATTTAGTTAATCCTGATGGATTCAAATTATATACCTACTGTCTTTTTATGATTATCTTTTTGTAATTGGCTTTTTGCTTCTACTTTGTTTTTGGTGATACAAAATAAATATAACGCAATTTATCATGTGAACCATTTTAAGTGTATAATTCAGTGGTATGAAGTGAATTTACATTGTTGTACAGTCATCACTACCATCCATCTCTAGAACTTTCTCATTACCACAAACTGAAATTCTGTGTCTATTAAGAAACAATTCCTTGTGGGTTTTTTTCCCCCTTTTCAGTCCCTGGAAAACCCTATTTCTCTTTTTGTCTCTATGAGTTGACTATTTTAGGTATCTTATATGAGTGCAATGAAACAATATTTGTCTTTTTGTGATTGACCTATTTAACTTAATGTATTTAAGGTTCATTCATGTTGGACCATATAGCAGAATTTTTTTAGGATGGATAATATTATTATACCACAACATTTTAGTCCATCTGTCAATGAACATTGGTTTATTTCTGCCTTTCTTTTACTACAAATAATGAGGTTTGAAAATTTGTTTACAAATATCTGTCAAAGTTCTTACTTCCAATTTTTTGGCATACCTATACATGAAATTGTTAGATTTTAATCTTGTGCTTTAGTTTTTGAGGAAACACTATACTGCCTTTCATTGAAGCTGCGCCATTTTACATTCTCCAACAATGCACGACTGTTCCAATTTCTATAGTTGCTGTCCTATTTTTTTAAAATAATAGCCACTCGAATGGATGTCAGTAGATACCTCATTGTCATTTTAATTTTCACTGCCCAATGATTGCTTATTAATCAGAGACCAGTGTGAGAACCAATTATTTTGTTTTGCAAATCACTGAACCTGTGACTATTGCTGCATTAGGTATATTACTGCAAAAGAAGAGAACATAGATTGTTAATAATATTTTTCCATTACACTTAGTCAATTTAAGCTTATAGACACATGATGCATTTTAACTGAATATTTATTTATTTATTTATTTATTTATTTTTTGAGTTGGAGTCTGACTCTGTCACCTAGACTGGAGTGCAGTGGCCCCTCCTGGTCACACCACAGCCTCGACCTGCTGGGCTCTGGCAATCCTTCTGCCTCAGCCTTCCAAGTAGCTGGAACTACAGGCGCGCTACCATGCCTGGCTGATTTTTGATTTATTGTAGAGATGAGGTCTCGCCAAGTTGCCCAGGTGGGTCTTGAACCCGTGGGCTCAGGCAATCCACTCATCTCAGCCTCCCAAGGTACAGGATTACAGGCTGAGCCACCGAGCCCGGCTTAATTATTTATTTAATTTAATGTTTAATAGGACATTAAATTGTGACAACATCTTACCTATTTAGCATTTTCAGACTTAAATATCCTGCCTACATCACTTTCTTCATAAATTATGATTATACCTTTTAGGATAAAAGCTAGGTATTTATGGAAAGTAAATTAATATAAACAACTAAAACATGTCACCTACTTTTTACATCAAAGGAAATTTGTCGATATGATTCTAAATATAAACTTGATAATTATTTGACAAAAAATGTGCATTGGAAGTATCAGAGGCTTTGGGCTCAAACATATCTCCAAATATGCCTATGGTACTGCATATATAGAATAAGGTCTGCATATATAGAATTATTTAACCATCCCAGCCTCAATTCCCTCATCTAAAAGTAAAAAAAAAAAAAAAAAAAGAAAGAAAGAAAAAATAATAGAAATAAAAAAACCTATACCATATGGTTTATATCAGAATTTTTTGGAGTAGCTTGGATTATTTTTTCAGTAGATATTATAAATTTCTTATTAGTTTGGTGGTGGAGTACATTTGTCTGTTCCATTGATGTTACGCTTCACAATGTAAGATGCTTTGACCCCTTAAATAAGTGGATATGTTTGAAGCAGGCCTTAAACATGGTTGCTCAGTTAGACTTGGTTTTAGTGATTATTACATTCATTATGCGTACCATATACCTGGGTATCTGTTGCCCCACTGGTACTAACATTCACATGAACCTGACAGAGTCCCAACGCTCTGCCTTGAGTCAAGCTTACTTTGCTAATGAGCCAAGCTTAACCCAAATGAGTCAAACTGCAACCAACCTGGAGACCAGTGTGAGGACCATTTATTTTGTTTTGCAAGTCACTGAGCCATGACTATTGCTGCTTTAGGTATATTACTACAAAAGAAGAGAACTTATGTAGTTTTATTATTTTTCAGTTATTATTTTTTCAATTGAACTTAGTCAGTTGAAGCTTATAGACTAATTTTCAGAGCAAGGCCTTACATTTTCTTAATTAAAAGTAATTACAAAAGAAACCAAGAGCATTGAAATACAATTATCAAATGTTTTGTAAGACTTAATTGGAGGAAATTATAAGTTTTTGTTTATTTTCAAGTTATATAACAATATCTATTAGTAAACTTACTAACTACCATTGACGATGTGGCAGAGGTAAACAATATGTTTAGATACATACACTATCTGAAATGTACCATAAAATCTATACAATTTCTACTGGTGAGCAAAAGCACTGCATGTGTTATTCTGTGGTGGTATATTGCTTCCATTTATATTGGAAGGATATGCTAAATTGAAATAAATTGTTGGGTGAAAACAAAGAGCAATATCTTTAACTTCTTTGCAATGCCAATGTCTCCATGTCTGGACTGATGTTTTCAATTGTTAAATAGGGTATTGTGTGAGAAATGCTTAGCATAATTACTAGCATTAGAAGACATTCAGTAAGTATTCATATATGTAAATTAGTCAAACATTTACACATATATTTTGAGTATTTGACCAAATGTAAGAACCACTGTAGTAGCTGAACCCCACCAAACAAATAGCACAGAACAAACTGCAGCATGTTTTGGGAGTCTGGGGGCGGTGAAGAATTATAGAAAGAGATAAATTCTGACCAGGTTAATAAATAATTTATTATAGTGCTTAAACAGAATGAAAAGACAACTTGAACACAAACAAGCAGGAAAGTCAGTTGAGGATATACAAAGAAAAAGACAAGTAGATGTTTGTAGTTAGTGTGTAGATATATCAGGGTATTAAGATATGAGACTAGAAAAGTTAGTTATTGTCATAGTGTCAAACTGTGGCAAACATTAAGCTAGGCTGTTTTGGTTTATTTCTGTTAGTGATCAGAAATCATGGGCTACATATTGAATTTGTGTCTTCAAACAACTATGGTTATCATTTGGTTTCAAGTTTGAAGAAGTTTGGAATTTTTAGACAGATATTCATAATTCTGCAATAATCAGATAGGAAGAATTAGAACTTGAAAGATGGCAGTAAAAATGTTCAGAAAATCACAATAGCAAGATTTATTTAAATTCAACTGTCAACTTATCACAATAGTTAGATTCAATCTCATCTTTCAAAATTATTTAGATGATTTTTGCCTCTGTCTGAGACTGTGTCCATTAACATGGGAGTGCATGTGCGCACACACACACACACACACACACACACACACACACACACACCAAAATTTGCATCAGAGAGTGCAATAAAATTTTTCTACTTTTCTTATAGGTTAAATACACATTATGTATTCCTCATTATGGGTTATAATATCATGGCAAGTTTTCTTTTTCAGATTTTCATTATGTATAAGGGTAAATGAGGATGACACTTTGATTTAAACTCAGTTTCTTGGAGACTGACTTTGAGTAGCATTTGTCCAAGATTATTAAAATATCAAATAGAATTTTAAGTGCATCCTGAAATCCCAAATCAGCACAACTCTAGTTAAAATAAATTTTTCAATTTGAACTTTAAGCACCCAAAGTCTCTGTTCCTAGCAGGATACTCTAAAGCATTGAATTTTATGTGAGATGAAAGCAAGTGAGAAGACTAAAACTTAAGCAAGTCACTGTGTAATCTGATATCTGGGAGAATGAATAAAACAGGAAAACAAGTAGTGATTTAGAAAATTTTAAGACCTGCCTTCAATTTATTTCTCAACAATGATATGAAATCATTTTTTCTCTACAACAAAAATGAGTATAATATTACTTACCTAATGGAGCTGCTTTAAGATTTGTAAAATTAATATTGACAGAAGCAAATTAAAACTAGAAACAAAACATCTCCCCAAGCTTTTCTCAGAACAAGCATTTATCTAATAAAGAAACCATACTTTACTAAAAGAAAGGACTACCCTTGAACTAGGGATCTTGTGCCAACCCTGTCCACAAAAATGCAAATGTGCTATCTTCACTTACATTATTTTTTTTAATACAGAAGATGAGAATTTCAATAATTTAGTAGCTAAAGCCTCACCAATAGCAAAGAAGAGGAGACGTATAACATAGCACTCCATATTAATTTGATATTTTGTCTACCCTCTGTCTACCTGGCCAGAAGACATAGAAAGAGAACATAATAGAAGACTATAGCAAAGCCTTCAGGAGTCATGTCAGAAAATGTTATGCATCACTTTCATTCATATCTCATTAGCTATATCTAATTTCATGGTATCAACTAAATCTAAGAGGGATGACAAAATATGCTGTAGCATGCTCCAAAACATGGAGATGAAAGTAAAGAACAGAATCTGACAAAATGAAACAATAAAACAATAAAAGATAAATATGAAGGTTGAAGAAAAAACAAAGACGTTACATGGTAAGATACATTTACAGAAAACTCACTCCAAAGGGGTGCTACTGAGGGCAGTTTAAACTGTAGACTTGGAAACAGATGAATCATGGTAAGATGACACCATCTGGTGACCTTTTACTTAGAGTTATTAGGGATCAAGGAACAACTAAAATAAATAAGAGAGAATGGATGACTAAGAAGTGAGACAGTGATTCAGATGATTCAGACTGGTCTTTGAACCTTTCCTTAATGGTCCAATACTGGATAATCAACAACAATGCAAACTTACTGTGTTCCAAGAACTAAATAAAGCACAAGAAAAAAAATTTAAAATATATCATTTTAATTCTCAAGAAACTCACAATTTAGTGGGTAGCCTACCTAGTCATATAGCATAATAAATTCCATTTATGTTTTAGGTTTTTACTGCTGTAGAGAACATGGCTCACTGGGGACACAAAGAAGGACATTATCAGACTGATTTAATTAAGTATTTTATTGCTTCTGAAGGCAAGTGGTATAAGAAGTCTCTCTTATTTCCTGTCAAAATTAAAATATATTAGTGGCCTGACTGTTATCTGCAGCTTTCTCATATACTGATGTATTTAAACTTATTTTAAACACATTTTCACTATTTGCCTCTCCCTTCTATTTTCCTTAACCTCTATATTCTTTTCCATTTCTCTTAGTCACTGGATTACACTTATCAGCCTGGTCAGATCTATTGTCACAGTTCTAGTTCACGATCAGTTTTTGTGCATTTGAGTGTAGTTTAAATAATATGATTGTATAATTTTTCAAAATATATAATTCTGAAATACATTTAACAAAAGTGTCTTTTGTGAAATGATTGTGCTCAGTATTATCACATAATTAATTTTTAATATCTTTCTTCATATATGAGGTAACTGAGGAGAAACATCTTATTAAATAGAATTTTGCTTCTTGTTAAACCATATTATTATTATGTATTAAATTAATCAATTAGCTAGAAATGCAATGTATTTGGCAAACATATCTAAGATTTGTATTACTTATTCAAATAATCTCAATAATAGATTCTGAAAAGACAATAAAAATATTTTATAGACTTTAAAAATTATATTATAGATCATTTACATCATATGGAAAATTCATAAAATTTATAAAAATCAGTAATGTGCAGTGTTTTCCTCAGCATTAATATAAATAAAAGAAATCAACCATTCTTAAATTTTATGTATACAGTTTTTATTATCAATCTTATTTTTGGTTTTGCCAAAAAAGTTTTTTTTGAAGTTTCTATTTTTTATTTCAGTGAACTTATAAGAAACATAACATACACTTAAATTAAATTGACTAGTCTCAGCAATCAAATTTTTCAGACTGGTGTTAAGGAAATTGTTACTTCATTATTTTCCGAAAAATCAATTTTTTAAAATCTAATGAAATCAGTTGTTAGCAAAAAAAAAAAAAAAAAATTGTAATTAGTCTGACCATGCCCAGTTCTAGCTTTGCTTCCTGTTTCATTTGTTTATTTTATTGTATTCATACGTAATAGTTGCACATATTTATGGGGTACATGAGATATGTTGATACATGCATATGTCATGCTTTTGACAAAAGTGTTTTCCATAAACATGTTTTAGATGCATATCACATTTTTTTAAAAAAAGGCTTTTATGCCTTTATTTTTATTTTTTAATTTTAGAGGTGCATGTGAGAATTTGTTATGAAGTATATTGCCTGAAGGTGAGGTTTGATCTGAGGATCGCTCCCTCTGCCCACTAGTGAGTATGGCATCCAAAGGATGATTTTGTATCCCTTATCCTCCTCTTTTCCCCCTCTCTCTCCTTTGGCTCCCATCCCTGTGCTCATGTGTGTCCAATGTTTAGTGCTCACTCTGAGTAAGAACATGTAGCATTCAGTTTTTATTTTTTCCCTGTTATGATTAACTTAGAATGATGGTCTCCAGCTGTGTCCATGTTGCTGCAAATGACATGATTTTTGTTCTTCTTTGTGGCAGCCTAATATGCCATAGTGAATATGTACCAGATTTTCTCATCCAGTTTACCTTTGATGGACATCTGTCTTGCATGCTTTTGCTACTGTGAATAGTGCTGGAAAAAAATATGAGTGCAAGTATCTTTTTTATAGAAGGATTTGTGTTATTTTGGATATATTTCCAGAAATGGGGCTGTTGGGTCAAATGGTAGCTCTACTTTTAGTTTTTTGAGAAAATGCTGCACTACTTTTCACAAAATTTAAACTAGCTTACATTCCCACCAGTGTAGAAGAGTTCCCTTTTCTCTGCTGCCTTGTCAACACCTGTTTTTAGCTTTTTAATCATAGTCATGCTGACCAGTATGAAATAGTATCTCATTGTAGTTTTGATTTGCATTTCTCTGAGTATTAGTGAGGCTGAGCAGTTGTCCATATGTTTGTTTGCTGCTTTTATGTCTTTTAGGTCTTGCATTGTATGTAAAGATATCTAAGCAAGGGGTCCACAATCTTTTTGGCATCAGGGACCAATCTGTGAGAGTCAATTTTTCCAGGTGGTGGGATAGTTTGGGGATAATTCAAGTGCATTACATTTATTGTGCACTTTAATTTTATTATTATTACACTGTAATATATCATGAAATAATTATACAATTCGCTATAATGCAGAATCAGTGGAAGCACTGAGCTTGTTTTCCTGCAAGTAGATGGTCCCATCTGGGGGTGATGGAAGACACTGATACTTGAAGTGTGTTGTTTATGTTCACACTACTTTGTAATTTTATTTTGGTTGCTACACTGCAGAAAAATCTGCTTCACAAAGATAGGATATTGGAAATGGAAACAGACATTTTAGTGCTTTTGTGGCAATCTCAGGATATTCCATCTTAACTTTAATACAGAACATATGGGGATTTGAAATTGCTTCAAACATACTTTGAGACAAAGTTGATTCACTTGATTATTCACAAATGGATCTTGAGTCCATTCCTTCACATTTCAGGTTTTTTTGTGGTTGAGAAGTAATGCTGAAACTCTTGAAAGCGGAGATAGGTGATCATGCACCAGTTGGGAAAAAAGGAGGCCCTGGCTCACTCTCTTTCAAAATCTCTGCTAATGTTTGAAACATTTCAAAAATCCTTTGCCACTCATTACCCCATAATTCCAGTTTGGTTTTGAATCTAGCCACTTTGTCTGCTGACTTGAACACAGTTGCCATTCTCCCATGAAGTGACAGAGTGAGCTTGTTGAAGAGGTTGCATATGTTACCCAAGAAAGTTAGTTTTATAACTCATTCTGTGTCACTGAAATATGCTGCCAGCAGTGACTATTTTTTCTATAAGAAATCTCTGAAGTGGATCTTGTAACTCAAAAACTCTGGAGTGACCTACCTTTAGAAAGCCATCTCACGTCTGTGTATAAGAGAAGACATGTATGCTCTGCATCCATTTCTTCACAGAGCTGCACGAACAGATGTGAGTTAAAGGCATGTACTTTAATGTGGCTGATAAATTTAATCACGTCCTGCAAAACATTTTTAAGTTCAGGTGACATTTTTCAGCTAGCTAGCATTTCTTTGTGCATGACTCAGTGTGTAGACTCACATTCAGAAACGATCTCTTTGACCTGAGTAGTGAAACCAGAAAGCCGTTCAGTCATGGCAACTGCTCATACATATGCCAACACAAAATGACCATTCAGCTTTCCTGATATGTAATCATTTAATAACCTGAATAGCTCTGCAGCTATGATATTGGCTGGCAACAAAAGTGCACATAACATATTCTCATGCACATCCTCCTGAATAATATATCACACAAAAACAAGAATTGTTGCTTTGTTGTCTATGTTAGTAGACTTGTCGACCTGTAATGCATGCCGCAGTGACTCATTAATCCTGCCTAACAATTGAGCCTAGATGTTCTCTGTTATTTCATCAATTTGTTTAGCTATGGTGCTAGCCAAAAGAGAAACCTGTGCCACCTCTTGAACTGCAGCCTCTCCTAGAAGTATACCAACAAATTTCCTTAGCAGCAGTCAGGATCAACTCTTCGCCAATAGTAAAGAGCTTCTTAGCTTTAGCAATGTGGTTAGTCACATTGGGAAAAAAAAGAATGATGCTGTCAGTGCAGACACAGTTGATGAAGTGATGATCTTCAATAATTGCTTCTGTTTTTTCATGCTCACAGTTTTTTCTTTTGAAAAACTCCATGTACCCCACAACTTTAAAATAAAAATTTTAAAGAAAAAAAAAAGATGTGGAGTACATGTCAGGATTATGTATACAAGTGGTCATCATACAGGTGAAGTTCAGGCCTCCCTTTGGTTCCCACTTTGCCTGGTTTGAGATTTTTTTCCATGCTATTTAACTATATTTTTAAAATCTTTGGAGTATTGGAAGAAATTCTAAAGATGTATTGGGATAGTTTTATGTTTCTCCCCCTTTGCAGTTTCCTGCTTAATTAGTTCAGATGCCTTAAACACATTATTTCCTTTTTTCCCTTGATAAACACTTTTAGCTTAAAAAAAAAAAGAAAAACTCAAAGGCTTATATTTTAATGCAGATTGTTGGTCTCCATGTGGCGAAGGAGTTTCGAAGATTTCATGGCTTCACTGAACAGTCAGTCATTGCATATTATACAGAGTAGACTCAGAGGATGTGAATCCCTTATTGCAATGAGCCCCTAATTTAAGTAGGACTCTTGGTATTTTCTTCGAAATGTAGCTTTCTTTTGTTAGCAGTATTAGAGTCTTCTGCTGTCTCATCATCCAGTCTTTATCTCTTTTCAAAGAAGCTCTCCAGTGACATTTGTTTTTTGTTCATTTTGACTAGACTTAGTTTGAGGGCTTACCAAAACTGTGACTGAGACAAATGCACAATGTAAGAAAGAGATGATGGAATTGATAAATATAATAATGGGTGGGCCATGCATTGATTAAAATAAGTGTCAGATTCTGACTTAAAATCTGCCACCAGGTGCAGTTGTACAACTGAAGTAAATCAACTCACTCCTACTCACTGATAGGGTTTTGATATGAGTCTGCAAGCAAATTATTTATTATGGTCTCTGTGCAGTCAAACCTCCCTGCTAATGTTAATCTCTATTTTCAGCCCTCCTCAGCACTAGCATCACCACTTAAGCTACACCTCAGATCAGTAGGCATTAGATCCTCACAAGGAATACATAACCTAGATTTCTCACATGTGCAGGTCACAGTAAGATTTATGCTCCAGTGAGAATCTAATGTCACCACTGATCTGATAGGAGGCAGAGCTCATGCAGTAGTGAGAGTGATGGGGAACAGGTGTAAATACAGATAAAACTTCACTTGTTAGACCACCACACACTTCTTGCTGTGCAGCCTGGGTCCTAACAGGCCAAAGACCATAAGGAGTTCACCATATGAGGGGGGAACCCCCCAAGATGAAATTATTTATGGAGGGTGGGCCTTTTGCGGTACACTCAGAATTTGTTTTTCTGATGAGTCAACCAAAGCATTTATCTGGAAGTTTTGAGAAAGTTCCATCATGATTTGTGGAAAAAATGTCCAGAGTTGTGACATACAGGTGACTGGTTCTTTCACAATGACTATGTACCTGCCTACACTATATTGAGCATGGCACTGAGTGTACAGCAGTTTTTTACCACAAAATGGCTTGACCCACCCTCTCTATTCACCGTATCACAAGAATGACTTTTTCTGTTGTTGTTTTCCCAGATTAAAATACAATCATCAAAGGGAAATGTTTTGCAATGGGAAGAGGTGAAACAAAAAAATGGCAGAAGTGTTAAAAGGCATCAGAATTAATGAGTTCAAAAACTGTTTTGAGCAGTGGAAGGAACATCTCCATAGGTGCATTGCATCAAACAGAGAGTACTTTGAAGGTGACTGAAGTTTAAACATGTAAGAATAAATACACAATTTTCTTACAAATAAATCCTGAGGGTTTTTTGTTGTTGTTCCCTCTCATAGAACTATATTCAAAGCCTTGGAGATCATCTAGTCCAGCCCCTTTTATTTGTAACCTCAGTGAGTTTATAACACCTGAACAGAGCTCTGAGAGTCTCCTGTTCAATACAAACCAGGTATTTTTCTTTTAGTTTCACTGTAAGTATAACTGTTTATTTCTAGTGGTGCATCTAAATAGTAGAACATAAAATGTAAAATTGCTTATGTCTTGTCCCTATCAATTCGCTCTACAGATTTCCTTTCTCAGAGTGAAGGTCAACGCCCCATCCACGACCTAGAAGCTGCTGATGATCTCATCTTTGGTTTCTAATCCGTTCTCTTCTGTGATTCCCCATGACTTTTTTCCTCTTCCTTCTAGTCATGCTCTTCTCCCTCCTGTTTCTTGAACACGTCCAACACATCGACTGCTGTAGTCTTTGCTTACTCTTATCTCTCTTTGTGTGCTTTTCCCCTGAATGCCCACATGGCTAGATCTCTCACTTCCTTCTGGTTCTTAATTTTAAGAAATCACATTATTTGTGAGAACTTATCTGGAAAACTTATTAAAGTATCAACCAACCCTCACTGATTTTCCTTATCCTCTTTCCCACATTTATGTTTACCCTCAACAGTTTGCACTAAATAACATATTAACTATTTCATTTATGTTATTTATTTTCTTTCTCACCCTTCAAAATGTATACTCAATGAAATCAGGAAGTTGTACTTGTTTGGTTTATTACTAACTATATTCTCAATATCTACTCTACTTCCTAAAATATAGTCCTCTCAACAACAATACTGTTGAGTAAATTAAAATCTCATTCACCTTCATATTTAAAATTTTTGTCTCTTTATAAACATATATCAAAAAGGTTTCAAAAGAATCAGTGAATGCAATGTAAGATGACTCCTTAATTCACTTGATATATAGTGTAAAACATATTAATATAATGCTATTAGTTTTTACTGACAGTATGATCATTGTTGTTCAGTAGTATTTTCTGTTTCTTAGGTAAATTATCTTTAAAGATTTCAAGGTTTTCAAAGCTTATTAACAATTAAGGCATTATATTTCCTAAATCATTTTAGAGATGGACACCATTATTTTAATTAAAGTGACTGGTTGAAAAATTTAAGTGAAAAGAAAAAAAAAATCTGAAAAGTACTAAGAACTATTTCAATCTTTCTACCTTGATCTCCCTCTTATTACCCACTCTTTTTACACACATCTTATGAGATAAAACCAATATCAGAAAAAATAGCATCGCACAGTACTTCGACAATCAGAATACATATAAAGCAAAATGATATTTTTAGCAGTCTTTATACAAGTACTCTGGTACTTTATGAACCTTGTCAATGACCATGATGTGTCTGATATTTTAGAAATTCCCAGTTTCTAGGAGTGATATGTTGTATTTGAATCATCTTGACCATAATCTGTTCTGATATGAGAGATGAGTATTTTGCTATGAATATCTCCTATTGAACAGCGATTAAAGTTATGCCTCATAATATGTGAAATTACTTTTTACCTAGAGTCCATATATTCCACAATAATTAGTATAAATTTAATGAAAAGAATAAAGGATAGGTTCAGTAAGAAAAATTCTGAAAGAATTGTTGGAACTCCAGTAATTAGAATTTTATAAAAGTACCTACAATTAGTTCCCTTCACTTTATAAAAAAGTAGACACAAATGCATGAAATAAAATGTTTAATTAATAATCCAAAAGTCACCCAAATTTTATTTTCAAAGACAAACAGCCAAATAGCCACATGTTCTAAGACTTAAGACTCCCCCAAATCAGGGAAATAATGACCATTTTAAATAAACAATAATAGCACTTTAAATTGCATCTCCATAATAAATTGTTCTTTTAGTCTATCATACCTTTTTCTTTAAAAAAAAATCACAAAGTTTGATAATAAGCTGTGTTAGTGAATGTCGGGAAAGAATCAGTCCATTCAAACACTGTGGTATTGCATAAAGTGCTGCATTCTTAATAAAGTATATTTAACTAATATAAAATTAAGTACATATATTGTGCCCACTTTTTAATAGGGTTGTTTATTTTTTTTTCCTTTTGGCACATTTGATTTGCTTATAGATCCTGGATATTAGATCTTTGTCAGATTTACAGTTGGCAAATATTTTTTTTCCCCATTCTGTGGGATGTCTCCTAGCTCTCTTGATGGTTTCTTTTGCTTTGCAGAAGCTTTTAAGTTTGATGAGGTCCCACTTGTCTGTCTTATCTCTTATGTCATGGGCTTTTGAGGTCATAATCAGGAATTGTTTGCCTATTAAAATATCTATAAGGGTGTCTCCTGCATTTTCTAATTTTCTCATAGTTTGAGATTCTATGTTTAGGACTTTGATCCATTTAAAATTGGTTTTGGTGTATGTTGATAGGTAGGGATCCTGTTTCACTCTTCTTCATGTGGTCAGTCAGTTTTCCCAGCACCATTTATTAAATAGATTATCCTCTCCTCAGTGGTTGTTGGTGGGGGCTATGTTTAAGATGAGTTGATTGAGAAATTAGGTTTTGCTTCCAGAATCTCTATCCTGTTCCATTGGTCTATATGCCTGTTCTTGTTTGAATACCAGGCTGTTTTGATTACTGTAGTCTTATAATGAAATTTGAAGTCTGGATGTGTGGTGCCTCTCACTTTGAATAGCCAACAGATACAGAAAAAATGCTCAACCTCACTAATCATCAAGGAAATGCAATTCAAAACCACACTGAGATACCACCTAATTCCAGTCAGGATGACCATCATTAATAACTCAAAAACAACAGATGCTGGAGAGGATATGGAGAAAAGGGAAGACTTCTACACTGTTGATGGGAGTGTAACATCTGTGAAAAACAGTGTGATAAATTCTGAAAGAGCTAAAACTCGACATTCCACATGACCCAGCAATTCCTCCTTCTGGGAATATACCTAGAGGAACTAAAATCATCCTACAAAAAAATATACCTGTGTTCAAGCATTTATTGCAGCACGATTCACAACAGCAAAAGCATGTAATTAACTGTGCTGCCTACCGAAAGTGAACTGGATAAAAAAATGTGGTACATATACATGATGGAATATTATGCAGTCATAAATAAGGAAAAAATCATGGGCTTCACAGCAGGTTGGATGGATTTAGAGTCTATCATACTCAGTGATCTATCACAGAAACAAAGTACTGAGAACTTAGGACCTTGAACATTCGTCATGATACTACAAGAAAGGGTTTAGCAGTAATGGTACACTGCCAGAGCAGGGAGACATAATATCAATAAGGGTATCTGATCATAAACCAGGAGAAAAGAGGACCAATGGGAGATCCAAACTTCACCTGTGCATAACCACTTACGTACCTAATCCTGACTTCAACTCTACACTCTTAAGATAAAAATAAAACTTAGTACACATACAGCATACTGGACTTGTTAGTTGCTTAATATTAGTAAACTAATACAGAGTTAGTTCTATGAGAAAATATTTTCTTTGGGTTAAAATTTTACAGGTCTAACAACTGAAATTTGTCAGGGAACGCAAAAGTAGTAAGATTCTTATGATTGAAATGTATTTGATTTTTTAATGTAGATACATAAACCAGAAAGTGTCTTCATATATTTAATGAGTGAAGTGAACACATTTGCATTTTTTAGATACTAGAATATTTATGTCTACCTAACTTCTAAAAAATTTTATCCCAGAATCAAGGAAAATTTTAGGCAAAATTATGTGTCATTAAATGAACTTAGAAACTTTAAACATAAAGAGGCATACACTTAAATGATTTTTTTTTCTCAAGCAAAATGTGATTAACTTATTTTGTCAATGTACAATGACACATACTGCCCCGTGAACAGTTACATTAGAAAAATTCCTTAAAAAGATGAGACAGCATTTTACATTCTCTTCTTTGGACTAAAGTAAGTAAATATATATTTTTCTCCTGATGTTAGCTCATAACTTTATAAATCAGCATAAATGTGAATTAGAATCACTCATTTTCTCATTTATTCAAAAAATTTTTAACGAATATCTACTCTGTTCCAAGCACAGCTATAGGCACCAGAAACACTAAAGTAAATAAAGCAGTCAAGACATTATGCTACATTGTGATAACTGCTAAGGGAAGATGAAGAATGCAGTAAGGCTGGAAAATGCAGTTCTTGATATGATTTTGGAAAGTCTTACTGAGAAGCCCACTTAAAACTTAAGTAAAGACCTGAAGAATGTGAAGAAGATAAGGAAAATGACAGGTTATAACTGGAGGAACAAAGCATCAGAGTAAAGTCATATTAAGGACTTGGTCAACAAAATCATTATGAGTTAATTGAGAAAGTCATGTTTAGTAGATCATTTCAACCAGAAGAAGTATTAGATGGAAAATGAAAGGCAGGGTCCCAGAGAAGCTAAGTCTATTTGAGGATACCATAGTTAAGTTGACATAGAGAGAGAGAGAGAGAGAGAGGATCTTAAAAATAATTATACCTATGACTACTACATATGGAGTAGATGGAAATAAAAATAAAGTTCATAGAAAGACTGTTTTTGAGAAAGCTATATGAGCAACAGTATTGCCATATTTGTTCAAATAAACCATTTGATATATAAACGAACATTCAGATCCCAAATTTCTTCAAGCAGAAAATGGGCTGATAAATCTGTACAGCCAACAAATAAGCATATTTTTTAATGCCTGGAATAGTGCTATGGGGCCAGGCACAGTGGCTCATGCTTGTAATTCCTCACTTTAAGAGGGATAAGTAGGAGAATTGTTTGAATCCAGAAGTTCAAGTTCAGTCTGGGGAACATAATGAGGCATGATTTACATTTGGCAGAAACTCAGTGATAGAGGAAAAAGTTTTAGGCACACACACAAAAAGGAAGGTTTTAGATATACCCTGATTGTAGGTCGTTGATATGGGAAGCCAAAGTTGGGCTAACTAGAATTGGGACATTTCATGTGACTGATTAGTGGCACATATTCAGTTTTCTCTGGTTTATTCTAAGTTGTTAATTAACCATCCCCCAAATCAGTGAAACAGTAACTGTTCAATTCCTACTATTTGTGGCTAATTTGTTATAGAGGTTATAGTTTGGCTTCCTGGACCTTTGCTAGTGACAGTGTTCTGACTTTCCATAAGTCTGACTTGCAGAGAGCAGGTTGGGTGCTGGGCTTATTAGAGATAATTTATTGGTTTTCTGGGATAGTCACTGCAGATTGTAGGTCAGAATTATTTTTCTATACATGGTCTGGCCATGTCTATTTGTTTATTCAGTTTCTCTTGACATAACAAAAGCCATAAGAAATTGATCTGAATCCAACCTACAGCTAAAGCCCAGAACCTAAGTAGAGTCTAGCAAGATGAATTTCTTTTTTTGTTTTTTTGTTTTTTGAGTTGGAGTCTCACCCAGTCACCCAGACTGGAGTGCAGTGGCCGCTCCTGGCCACCGCAGCCTCGACCTGCTGGG
>NW_007251168.1:428811-431784 GCF_000164805.1 Carlito syrichta | reverse complement strand
GCTCAGGCAATCCACTCACCTCAGCCTCCCAAAGGTGCGGGATTACAGGCTGAGCCACTGAGCCCAGCTGCAAAATGAATTTCAACTGGTCTATAGAAACATGAACCCAGGAATATTTATTGATGTTTTAAGTTTGGGGTTTTGAAGTTGTTTGCTATGTGGTAATAGTGTGACCAAGCTTATTAAATGGTGCCAGTCCAAAGGCAAATATCTCCAGGGTCAACAAATATATTATCATTTGAGAGAAGAAAAAACATTCAAAAGAACATCAACTAAATGCATTTGACTAGCACAGTGTACTTGTTATATAAAGTCACAGATTTTGTCCTAGATTTTCTGAGTTTATTGATTGTTGAGTGTCTATTTCACACGTGGCTTTAGTCTAATTTCTGAAGATATACTCATAGTCAAACTAATAAGATTAATGGTGGTTTTTTGTTTGTTGTTTGTTTGTTTGCTGGAGTTGGAGTCTCACTCCACTCCATTGCTCAGGCTGGAGTGCAGTGGCATACTCACGGGCCGCCTCAACGTTAACGAGATGGTCTTCGGCGATCCTTCCACCTCAGCCTTACAAGTAGCCGGAAGTATAGGCATGCACTACCAAGCACGGCTAATCTTTTTTTAATTTTATTGTAGAGATGAGCCTTGTCAAGTTACCAGGGCTGGTCTTGAACCCAAGGGCTCAGGCAATTCACTCGCCCTGGCCTCCCAAAGTGCTCAGATTGCAAACTGAGTTACCGAGCCTGGCTTTTTTTTTTTTTTTTTTTATGTTTTTATGTTGTTACAGAGAAGTGAAAAAATAAATAATCAAATTATTCCCCCCAAAATTGCAAAATCTGACAAAGCATATGAAGATAAGCTAGTAATGACATGAGAACTTCCAATCCCAGCTTCACTATTTATTAGCAAGTCATTTGATTTTTCTGTAAACTATGTGACAATGACTCACATAGGTGCACTTTTTAAAAGTGTCTGATGGATGTTAAACCTTCATCCAGTGAGATGATGATAATGGTGATGATGAAGAAGAAAACTCTAATTAGTAATTAAAGAGTGTGATTTTCTTGGTTCTTGTTTGCACTATAAAAGAACATCCAAGACTGGGTATTTTATAATAAACAAAAATGTATTAGCTAACAGTTTAGGAGGCTAGAAACTTTAAGGCCAAGGCACCTGCAAGTTTGGTGTCTGGTGAGGCTGTTCTCCTCTTCCAATATGGAACTTGCAAGCTCCAGAAGGGAGAAATGCTGGGTGCTCATATGGCAGAAGACAGAAAAGCCAAGAGAGCAAGCTTACTCCTGGGAGTTCTTTTTATAGTGGCATTAATACATTCATAAGAGTGAACCCCTCCTTACCTAAGCACCCAGCATTAAGCTGTACCTCCCAGTATTGTTGCATTGGATATTAAATTTCAATATGAATTTTGGAGAGGAAATACATGGCAACTACAGCAGTGATCAAATGCAATTCATGAATCAGTGCATGTCAGTGTTTTTTGTTTTTTTTTCAAGTGCTAATGAAGGATAAACAGAAGTCAGTACCTCTTACTGGCTACATGGAATCTGTTGGGATGCTATTGTAACAGTTCACATGAAACAAAGTAGAGAAAAAGTCAAACAGGACAGAGAAGTATAGATAAATGTAGAAGTTAAATTGCCACAACTTAATATTTTATTAGTTGCAGATAAAGTAAAAATAAATTGTTAATAAAACTCTCAGAAATCTTACCTATACTGTGTGTTGGGGTATTAGTGATAGTAAGATAGAGAATACAAATGAGCATTTTGAGTAGAAAGTTAATGAGTTTTAAGTATTCCATTTGTGGTTTCTATGTTTATTCAAGTAGAAATGTTTAATAGACACTTGATTGATCTGGATAGAGGAAATAAATTTTGTTAGAGGCAGTACTTCTGGAATCAATTTCATGTAAAATGACAGTAAATGCCATAGACATAATAAATATTTGGGAAGTTCATGAAGTAAGAGAAAATGATTAGGGAAATATAAGGATATCAACAGAAAAGGATGATTTCAGTAGTGATAAGGTAGAAAACTGCACATTAGGATGAAAAGGCCAATAAGAGAAAGGTTGAAGCATGGCCATTGAATTTATTTATTTATTTTTTTATAATCAATATTTTTATTATGATATTGTGGAGTACAGCTAAGGGTTAGGTATACAAATACGTTTCGTTCAGGCACCCTTGTTGATAAGAGGTGTTTCCCCGTCCCAAGACAGATATTTACTACTGCTAATCCCATCTCCCTCCCCTCCCATAGTTTCCCACTACTGTTAGTTATTTTCTTATAGTATTATATTGGATGTTCAAGGTCCACTATATGAGTGAGAACATGTGATACTCGGATCTTTGTTTCTGGGTGAGGTCACTCAGTATTATAGACTCTAGTTCCATCCAGGTTGCTGCGAAATTCATGATTTTGTTCTTTTTTATGGCTGCGTATTCCATCGTGTATATGTACTACATTTTTTAATCCAGTCCTCTTTTGATGGGCAGCATGGTTGCTTCCAGGTTCTTGCTATTGTGAACAATGTTGTGATAAACATACGTGTGCAGGTATCTTTATTCAGAGAGTGATTTGAGTCTTTCAGGGTATATTCCCAGTAGGAGGATTGTGGGGTCATATGGGAGGTTCATATTTAGAGCTTTTAGGAATCGCCACACTGCTTTCCACAGAGGTTACACTAGTTTACACTCCCACCAACAATGTAGAAGTGTTCCCTTTTTGCCACACCCTCTTCAGTAGCTGTTATTTTTTGAGTTGTTGATAATTGCCATTCTGACTGGAGTTAGGTGGTATCTCAGTGTGGTTTTGATTTGCATCTCCCTGATGATTAGTGAGGTTGAACATTTCTTCATGTGTCTGTTGGCTGCTCAGATGTCTTCCTTTATGAAGTGTCTGTTCATATCTTTTGCCCATTTTATAATGGGGTTGTTTGCTTTTTTCTTTTCT
>NW_007251168.1:385757-428549 GCF_000164805.1 Carlito syrichta | reverse complement strand
TCCTATACCAATACCAAGCTGTTTTGATGATTGTAGCTTTATAGTAAAGTTTGAAGTCTGAATTTAATAATTAAAGAATCATTGATAAAATTTGAAAGAATAATTTTGCCTAGATATATAGTTATACACACACACACACACACACACACACACACACACATCAAGCAGACTAATGTGAGTTGATATGTAATTCAGAAATTAGGTATTAGAAAAATTATTTATAAATTACTCTTTAAGGAAGTGTGACATTCGAAAAGTAAAAGGACAAAGAAAATAGGGATGTTAAGAAGCAAGAACTTTCTGTTTTTGTTAGGAAGAGAGGTATTTAAGTACATTTGGGTGATTAGGGGCAATAAGCAATGCAGTGATTAAAGCTGCATGAGTAATTAGGCTTAGTTCTTGGAAAGGTTGGAGGAAATGGGTAGGCCCTAAGCCAAGCCACAAATCTCACTGAGTGTCTAACGTCTCTTAGGGAAAATGTCATGGGTAAAAGAACAGCTACTAAAATCTATCAACCATTTCCCGTCATACATTTCCTCTTTTCTTCATAGCAAGCTGCAGCAGAGTTTCCATTTCTGGCTTTGCAGAGGTTGAAGAAAGCAAGAGAATTCTTACCTTTCCTTTCCCAGTTCAAATTTACCATTTGTCCTTCATTTGAGAGAACCCATCATTTATTTACATGCTCTCAGTGATTCCCAAATTACTTAGGAAAGACTCTCTCACCTCTACACGGAATGAGACTCATTGTTCTTCTGTTCTTTCTTTTTACTTCTCTCTTCTTCAGTAGGGAATTACTTCTGTATTTTATCTATATATGAGAATAGTATCTCTTCTTCTGTTTTGAAATTATCTACTGTATGTATATTTTCTTCCCTGATTATAAAACTGATTGAATCATTTTTTGCGAGTATGCACTTAAGTTGCCACTTATTTTATTAAATATTTTAATGTAAATGTTAAGTTTAAACATTAAGTGATGAATCATTATCAAGTATTTCTTCCACTCTATCAAGCTAAGCCCCTATTTTTATAGAACTCTGAAATGTTGCAGCATAAGCAGGTTCTTAATCTCCCAATATATTCTACAAAATTTTTGATGATCTGCTCATTTTTAATGCTCTCTGATCTACTTTTTTTGCACTCTACTCTTTAGAAAATGCCAACTTCAGCTGTAAGTATCATCCAGAGCATTTTTCTCACACAGCTGTCTCTGAGCTGTAGTGTAGTAGAATAAAAGAGTTATATAGCCTTTGCATTTGGGGTAGGAACAGTCACATCTAGATGAGATCTTAAATTTTAAAAAAAGCTCCTAAAACAAGAAGAAATAATTAACTTTATAAAACAACTTTAAACATTTTCTTCCTCACTTAAGAGTTCCTAGTTTTATTGTTTATCCAGTTTCAATCCCCTTTCCTATAAACTATAAGAAATTAATTGTATGTTTGAATTCAGGAAGTTTACCTGAAATATACCCTAAGATAATTAGGGTATTTGACAAAATGGTTTTTGTGTATATTTTACATTGTTATGATTTACCTTTTCATGTTTTATTGTTACTTCATTTGGCTTCTTAAACAAAATAAGGCAATTTTAAATAATTGGTCTTTTATCCAAAATTCGTTGCTTTTAAAAAAATTTATTATAAAGATATGGGGTACAATTCAGGGTTAGGTATACAAATACTGATCATGCAGGTACCCCTGTTGATGAGGTATGCCTCTTCCTCCCCTAGCAGTTTTCTGTTTTTTTAGATTCAGCTGCCTATAGAACTGATAATGCTTTGTAACCTCTTCATATAATATCGTTGAAAAGCCCAATTCTGGGAAAATCAGAGAAAAGGAAAATAATGTCTGGTTCCTTGTCATATCTTAGTATTCCAAAAAATAAAAATAAATCTATAAAAGATATCAATTCCCTAAATAATATTAGTTTAATTTTTAACACTGACCTGAACATTTCTATGAATACAACAGTCCCCCTTATCCACAGTTCCTTTTTCTGTGGTCAACCATAGTCTGAAAACATCAAACTCATTCTGAGTAGCATTATGAAATCTCTCACTGACCCACCCTGTCTTGCCAGATTTGAATCCTGCATTTGTCACAAGTATTCAGGCTGTCTATGCTCCCCACCTATTAACCACTTAGTACCTCCCTCTGTTATCAGATGGACTTTCTTGGTGTGACAGTGCTTGTACTCAAGTAACTCTGATTTCACTTGTTTTATTTTATTAACAGTCATTGTTCAGCTGTTCCTGTGACTCACTTATAAATTAAACTTCACCATAAGTATGTATGTATAGGAAAAATCAGTATATGTAGGGTATAGTGATTTCAGGCATCCACTGGGGGGGTCTGAGAAATGTAGCTTTGCAGATAAGGGGAACTGTTTTATAGTGAAGGTGAAATCTTTATTCTTCTAAATTAATTACACAGAAAATAAGTATCCCAATGTTTAAATCTTATGTTATAAACTACCGGTCGAATAGACAAAGATTTAAAAACAAAAACAAAACAACAACTAAATTTTATGCTAATATGGAAAAAAAGAAGAGTTACTGAAGTTCAACAGCTAGTATTTCATCTTTTCCAAATAACAACCAGTAGAATAGTCTTATTGTTTATATTTCACAACTGAGGAAATTAAGGTTCATCAAAATCTCTCTATTGTGTACCTTCAAAATATGTAACATAAACCCTGTATTCAAAGTTCCAGCTGAGAAAATACCATTCAAGAATGTGGACAAAGTGTGACATTTTTTAACCTTATGAAGAGATACTCAAGACTTCAAGTTGTATGAGTTCACCACATCAAGTGCTGATTAGGAAAAAAAAAAAAAAGATCAAAACTGATACTTATTGTGAGATTACAGAAAACTAAAACAGAAAATGCTAAAAG
Source organism: Carlito syrichta (assembly GCF_000164805.1). NCBI lineage: Eukaryota > Metazoa > Chordata > Mammalia > Primates > Tarsiidae > Carlito > Carlito syrichta. Next base: position 425,651 of record NW_007251168.1, on the reverse strand, counting down.
CCTCCAGAAACAGCAATCTATATTTTTTACCCATGAATAAGAATGAGAATGACTTTGCAACTCTGGTCAGAAATATTGGATTCAGGAAGATATTGGGTCAAAATATTTCAGAGTTTGAAATAAAAATTATTTTAAACCCAAAGCTATATATTCAATTAAACTATTAGGTCAGTGTGAATCACAATACTTTCAACAACAACAGATATTTTCAAGTATAAAACAATATTGAAATTTTACTACTCATTATACCTTGTATTAAAAAAATTAACAAAAAAATAAAAATAAAAAAGAATGACATTTGATGAAATAAATTTATTATTTCAAATAAAATAAATCTAAAATTAAAGTCACATAGCATACCTAAAAATTAAGTGGTAAAATTGGAAAAGAGATTCCTGGGGTCCAGCATAAATGTATTTAAAAAGAAAAAAATAAATACATTGAATAAAATTATTTTTAAAAATTGAGTAACCATGAATGGATTATAATCTGTAGTATAAGCATTTGTTACTTTGCCAAAAATAAAATAGAAAGTTAAGTTAGAATACAAGTAAAAGCCATTGTCAATATATTCAGCGTATTAAAAGTGTTAATATAACTTGATTTTTGAATAATTGATGGCTTCAAATATTAAAATTTAATATGGCCTGGATAATAACAATATTTATATGATTAGAACAGGGTTATGACATTTTACCAATAGAGAAGGAAAAGTAATTCTAGTTTATTTTTGGATCTTAAGTTTATTACAAAAATATAATTCAAGTATTGTTTATTTACTTTCCAATTTTTAGAATCAATCTACAGAGTATTTATAGAAGAATTTAATATTATTATAGAATGTAATGTTATCATCAACCTTGACAGATACCATATATCAAATATGTATTCATTTTTAACAAAGTAATCTTCAATGTTTTTTAGAAAATTTGATAATATTATAAAAACTACTCTAAAGGTTTGTTCTTTCTACATATACATGCTCATCACATAGTCAATGATTCATTTTAATTACATATAGACAAAAATGTTGAGAGAAAGTTTAGTACTATATTTGTCATTTTTCTGTACAAACAAAAAGAATAAAGATAAAGTAGAAAAAGTAGATAAAGGAAAAAATGTAAAATGCACTTCCTTCTTTGATATTAAAATATTTGACTTACTTTTTTACATATTAGTATTCAATTGTTTTCATTCCTAATTTGAATATTGTGATATTTCAATAATTACTGTGAATTCTGATCCTATTGATTTTATAGTTAGGCTTTATTTCATAGGAAAATATCAAATGTTATTCTTGGGGATAATTATAGTAAACTTAATAGTTATTAAAGGATGACATAGATGAAGAAATTGCACAGAAATTTTATCTAAATTTATGAGCAATCTTTCCATTAGATATTTTCTGAGTAATTTAATTTTGTTACTGAGTAATTATTCCTCATATACTTTTTTACAGGTTTCTTCTTCACACTCTTACTTTTATTATTTAAGTAACTAGACACTTGTTAAAAGATATTCACCTGGCCAGGAGTAGTGGCTCATACTTGTAATCCCAGTCCTTTGGGAGACTAAGGCAGTAGGATTGCTGGAGCCCAGGAGTTCAAGACCAGCATGGGCAACATAATGAGATCTCCTCCCTGTTAAAAAATGAAAACAACAAAGCATGGTTACAAGCGCTTGTAGTCTCAGCTACTCAGGTGGCTGAGGTAGAAGAATTGCCCGAGTTCCGTCACTTCACTCCAGCCTGGGTAGCAGAGTGAGACTCAGACTCAAAAAAAAAAAAAAAAAAATTCACCAGAACAATGTTTCTGTTAGAAATATAAATGGAAAAGTGTATCTATTAAGTTGACCTGTGAATTTGTTATTTATATTCAAATATGATTTTCTTTGTAATGGGCTTAATTTCTAGAGACTATTTTGTTTACATTTAGCAGGTTGCTACAAATCAGTTGTAATGACCTAAAAGAAATATATCATTATTTTTATTTTAGTAACAAGAAAACTCAAAAGGCTTTGAAAATATGTGTTCATTGGAAAGGTATATCTATTATATACATATACATATTATATATATATTTATGTAGAAGTCTTATCTATTACTTTAAATGTATATAGTCACTTACTGCAATGTATTCACTGAAGTTAAATTGGAATATTTACTTTAGGATGGAAACAGAAAAAGCAGTGTGTCGACAGTATTTCACTTTTACCATATTCTGTTTAAAGCACAACACCACTATCCATAGGTCTTTAATAAATATCTTTATTATTAGAAAAAGCATAACAAACTAAGCACAGGTTAAAAAACACGAAAACTTTCTTGAAACTGACCAAATAGATAGAAGTAAGTAAAAATCCCAGAAAACAGAACACAAAAGGTACCTGGTCTACTACCAAGGGAGTAAGGGTCACCTAGAAGCCCAAACTTCACCTGCATGTAGCTGACTTGTGTAGTAAATCCTCACTTGTATGCCTCAACTCTATAATAAATACATAAATTTAAATAAATAAAAACTAAAATAAAGCAAATAGAAAAAAATCTGAACATTCTCAAAATAAACAGTCCACTTGATGAAATTTGCCCTAGACTTCACAGCACTTGGAAGCAATATGTAAAGCTCTTTCTTGAAAAATGATTAAGGTTATAAGATGCATTCTTAATTTGAAAAATACTGTTTTAGATAAAACAGTGTACCTCAATACACTCATCCATGCATTCACATGTGTCTTAAGGACCACACATGAATATGCAAGAACCATTGAGAAAAAAAAAATGTATTTGCACAAAGAATGTGCGTTGTTTGGGGATTTTTGAGAGGAGGAAGAGAACAACTGCATGCCTTGAGTAAGTCTCCCTTTGTAGAGTGCTTTCATGATAGCTGCTATGGAAGAAGACTGATAAAGAAGTGAACACCAGCAATTAAATGCTCCCTCATGTGACACATGTCATGTTCAATTTCATTCTGAAACTCATAGCATGACTCTACAACTGCAAGGCAGAAGACAACAGCAAATTTCTTATGTGTTCAGGAGAGAAAAGTCAGACATTAGCAGTCATAATTATATTTCCCATAATATTTCACTATGAAAAGATACATAAAAATAAGATATTGGAATTGGAAGTAGATGTTATTTTTAAAAAAAGATAAGCAGAGTAAGTTACTTTCATTATTAAAGAAATTGAATACAATTCAAAATTTTTGAAATTAAAAATTGAAGTGTAAATGACCAAATAAAAAGATACACATTAAAAGGAATCTTGGACAAGCATTACAAGTACAGATCACGAAGAAAAAAAAAACAAACAGAATCTGCATATTAAATATAGATATTAATATTAAATAAAGAGAGAATATATATAAAGTGTATATATATTATATATATATATATATATATATATATATAACATTGTACCCAGTCAAGATTTCATTAAAGTATAAAAACTCTAGACAGACAACCACAAACATAGACACACACAAAAATATATATAACTAGATATTATATTATACACATAGGCAATTTTATATATATATATATGGGACCTCCTCCCCCAAAAAACAAAATTGTCTTTTGGAGAGCAAGCCTTTTGTAGTACACTCAGAATTTGTTTTACCAGATCTAATAGTCAAACAAAATTTTTATCTGGAAGTTTTGAGGAGGTTACATCACAATTTGCAAAAAAAGAAACAAAACATACTGAGTTGTGGCAAACAGGTGACTGGTTCCTCCATCATGACAACAACACCTGCCCACATTGTACTGAATATTCAGCAGTTTTTGACCAAAAATGACATGACCTCTGTGCCCCACCCTTTTATTCACCTATCTCACCCTGATCTACTATATTTTTGTTTCCCTGGATAAAAAAAAGTCCTCCAAGGGAAAGATTTTACCAATGTGGAAAAGGTGAAACATAAAACAGCAGAAGCACTTAAAGGCATCAAACTTGACAAGTTCAAAACATGTTTTGAGCAGTGGAAAAAGCGTCTGAATAGGTGTGTTGCATCAAATGAAGAGTATCTTGAAGGTGACAAGTTTAAAGGGTACGAATAAATATACATTTTTAAAATAAATTCTGGTTTTTTGAGTCTCCCATATAATGCATATAATATATATTTATATATATATAAATCACCATGTATATTAACATTTAATATTTTTGTCACATATGGTTGTTTGAGTATGAAATGCCATAAACAATGCCAGTAAATAAATAAATAAATAATATGTGAGTGGAGGGGAGATAAAAGTGTGAGTGGAGGGGAGATATATATATACATTTTTTTTTTTAAATCCAGCTAAGTGTGCCCATACTCTCAGCTGGATTTCAAAGAAAATTAACTAAAGGAATGTATTCACAGGTATGGTCGTGTTTAAGGAAACAATCAAGAAATTTCAGGGCACTCAGAAACCAGGAAAAAATGGGAGACTGTTGTTCACCAATCCTGGAACTGAGCAGGTAGAGATAAAATGGTGCTACTAGTACCAGGTCAGGGATCCACCCACGGAGTCTCAGCAGCAGGTTAAAAATTCTAGGTGTCAGCTTGTCGGGGCAAGGAGAACAGAAAATGGCAGTGAAAGGATTTGAGGGAATGGCAATTGAAGATTTGCCAGAAGCCTACCATTCAAAGGCAGTCAAACAAAACAAAACAAAGTATCACTTGCCATCCACCAGTAATTCTACGTTCCGAAATCTACATGAAATTAGGCATCTACATCTATGGAACAGAAAGACATCATGACCATTTGTATAAAAATATACAGTCTGTTTTAAAAATGTCTTTAACTGGAAATTTCTCTGTTATAAATTTTTGTTTAATTTAATTTTCAATATTTTACTTTTGCCAGGCAAAGTAATTTTATATCTGTGGATAAAAGATGAGATGCCGATAGGTTATTATATTTCTCTTTAAAGCAAGAAATCTAGCTATTTGTGAAAGAGGCCAACTTTCCACTCTAGAATTTTTCTTTCTCCATCAATATTAATAAATCAGAAGAATAATTTCTACTTAGAAATTCCAAGTGTGATATGAAGCCTAATACTGCCACAGTGCAGAGTGAAGCAGGGCTCTAGGCAATTTGGCTAATCTTGAACATGTCATAATTCATTTTATATGAATGGCAGAAGAGATTTGAAATATGTAATCTTTGTTTCTAAAAAGATACCATTTATTATTTAATCTGTCTCATGTGCTTTGCATTTTGTTTTCCTTAATTTATGTTCAGAGAGTTTTCTTGCATGTATACTCCAAATGTATGAAATGTCAAAATTTAGGTTGAGTCTGCTGACTGATGATACTATCCAGTTGCAGATGCTGTAATTTTTTCTTTCCATAAAACCCCTGGTCCTTTGAGTTTCAAGGACCTTGGTGCTCCTACATAGGGTTAACTAAGTGTCCTGTTGGTTTTTGGTTCTGTGGATGAATATTTTTTGTGCTTCTTGTAGCCAAGAGGGGAAAACAAAAGAAAAAGAAGAAATGGGCTCTTCAACTGAGAAAATGTGTTGCTCAACCTTTCCCATTGTTGGCTCAGCTCCTATTGGCCTCTTGATTCTGGCCCTGTCAGGGAGACAGTAGCCTTCTTTGCATATCCCTTGGTTATATGATCACTGTGAAAAGTCTAGATGCCTTCTGGCTACCTACTAAACTACCTTTAAGTCACATCCCAAGTGTTTCTTCCCTTTAAATCCATCTAAGTTCTATTGCGGTGATATACAATGTATGGCCTGCTTTCCACAGGTGCTTTCTTTTTATGTTCAAAGCATATTTTCTACATGAAAATTATTTAAATAAGTAATATATGAATATACCTTTGTTCTCATTTACTTCATGTCAATTGGTAATTCTGCTTATTCTTTTGGCATCTGGGATTTTTGCCTGTTTGTAAGCATGAAAGAACTGGTTGTTTATCTGCTATTTTATTAAAACAAGGATATTCAAAGTCATATTTAAGGTATCTATCAGTGTTGCTGTTTAAATAGGACATATTCTGCTTTGATGACTTATCAAATGAAAATCATGCTATCTGGTAGTATAAGTTCACTATGACTTTTTTCCTTTTTCTCTAGTTAACCTAACTTTTTTTATATACATAAAGATGCGGGGTACAATTCAGAGTTAGGTATACAAATGTTGATTATGCAGGTACCCTTGTTAATGAGGTATGCCCCTCCGTCCCCTAGTAGTTTCCCTCAACTACAAATTCCACTCCCTTTCCCTGACAGTTTCCCACTTACATTTAAAACTTTGATCTTTAAGTGTCTGCTAGTGGACAGACCTAACTTTGTAAATATAGCATGGATTTTATAGAGCTGAGCATCTAGTACACACCTTTCTTCTGTAACTGGATTTGCTCCGATGCACAAGAATCCAGCTCTGCAGTGAGATGTTCTCGAAGATGAGTTCAGCCAGCTTTACAGACATTTTGTGGATAAGGGTTTAAGTGAGAATCTAGGGAGTTACGCTTCAAAAACTTTTCCAATCCACTGTCTTCGGGGAAGAAAGCGCCTCTTTTACCATCATGACAGACTGTTTTATATCATGTTTTAAATCTAAAATGTTGATCTTTGTTATCAGTCAATGAATATTATTTTTTCATATTTGTTCTGCTGTATTTCTCTTTCACTTTCTTCAGTTGCATTTCAGTCCTCTGACAGATTTAGTTCCCAGAAAATAATAGATAACGTAATTGCTGTGACATGAAAGAATCTAAAATTAATATTGTAGGTTGAGCAAAAAAGTAAAATATATCAAGCTGAGAAAACCTTTTTGGGTACTGAATGCATACCCATTGTTATTAAAGGAATGGTGAGCAATTATTATAGTTCAAAATGATATCTGAGTTCCCCTGAGAACTTATTCAATATTGTCTTATTAAAAGGGCTCCATAATTATTAATTCTGAGCATTTCCTAGTTGTTTAAACAGATGTCTTCTGAAAAGAGGTACATGACTCATAAATAATTGAGAGCTAAATTAAAACATACTTCAGTGGACAGAATTTCACTTAATTTACAAATTCAATTTCCATATAAGAGCCACCCTTGATGAGTTACCTGAACTTTGAAATATTATGCATCACAGCCCATGAACTGGTCACATTGTAGAAGTAGTCAGTCTACCGTGAAACATACTTAATGGAAGTTTCTAATTAGTTTCACTAATTTAAATTAATACTCCAGAAAAATGTTCCACAGTTATTGTGTGATTTTTTTTTTTCCTTTATGCTGTCATAGTTGCCCATCATCGGAGTTTCTTTTACCTGTTTGAAATGGTCACTTATACGATGACCTACTATTTATTTATTTTCATTAAGTCAATTTAAACTGATGATGATGATGATGATGACTTAAAGACGTTGAACATACATCATGTGCTATATTTCCCTAATGAATTATGTTGTGAAGGCAGAGGTGGAAGTAAATAGCCAAGAGTTTAGATCCACTTCTCATGATGGGGTAACTACAAATAGTATAGAGGTATCATTTCATACCTGGATTAAAAGCTAACACAATTTTGAATTCACTCCCTTGTTCAAGAAATGCCAATTAACCATTTTAATATTTTGCTCATTCATAATTATATTCAAATTAGACTAGAAGACATGCAATTTCATAAGACTTACAAATGAACTGTACTTTTCAATTCACTAAAGTTTCTATGAGAACTAATGTCATCCATTGGGAAAAAATGCAGTTACACTTCAAAAATTTGATATCCTTGATGTGCCTGGAATTTAGTTTCTGTTTAATAACTTGCTCTTTGTCATTTTATTCATTTTATTGACTCTAAGCAAATGAAAAGAATAACTTCATCCCAAATTACACCACTAAGAAGATATCATTATATGTGAGTGTACATCATCAAAATTTTCTACCCATTTAATATATTCAAGTATTTATTCAACAAATTTATACTCACCAAAATACATGTCATAAACTCTTTCTAATGAGATTGTCACCTCTCCTCTGACACTGAAGCAGCCTGCATTCAGATTTTTAGTATTATTGTTGTTGTTATTTTTAATCAGAGCTAATTCTAACGATAGAATAAACAGCAAGCTCTTAGAATATCCCCTCTTTTCTTGACTTAAGTGAAGGAGAGGAAATGAAACTCATAACATAGTTATTTTCAACAATCTTATTAAATATTTCCATACATTATATTACATTCCCTTATTTGGCTGTGGGGATTTAGTAGGTGTTTCATTAACTTGCAGATACCTACATGGACATTTATTCATAGTGAGCTATATCTTCATGATCTGTCATTCAATAAAAGTCTTATTTGAAATATTCAATTAAATATCAATTTCAAACAGAGAAAAGGGACAGCCTTTTTTTAATGAAATATTTTATTTTAGATATTGTAGATCTGTATGCAACAAAAATATATAACAAAGAGAAATCTTATGTATCCTTTATTGAATTTACTTTAAAAATAACTTCTTACAACACTATAGTAAAATATCACAACCAGTGTATTGATATACATGCAGTGAAAATACAGAATGAGAACGTTCCCACAAGGATCCTTCCTGTGCTTTTATATTCCTAATAAGGCTCTTTTATCTTATTCACTTCTCTTCTGAGAATGTCTTTATTTCTCATTCAATTTTGAAGGATAGTTTCACTGGATATAGAAGTCATAATTGATATTTCTTTATTTAGTATTTGAAAAATGTTGGATCATTTCTGTTAGCCTCCATTGTATCACACAAGAAATCTACAGTCATTTGAAATTTTCTTTTCCTATAAGTAATTTGTTGTATCTTTGTGGCTTCTTTCAAGATTTTTTGTCTTTAGTATTCAGAAGTTCAGTATAATATGTCTCATCATTGATTGATTTGAATTTATGTATTTGTGGTTCATGCAGCTTTTTGTACCTATATGCTTACATCTTCAAACACATTTCAGTGATTTCTTTTTTTTGTGGCTACTTTCTCATGCAATTCTGTTTTCCTCTTTTAAGACCTTGAATATATAAATATTAGGATTTTTGTTATTGTCCCACAGGTCTCGTGAAATCCATTTTTTTCCATCTGTTTGTTCTGTGTTTTTCAGATTGTGTAGATTCTATTGCTGTGTCTTCAGATAGATGAATTCCATTCTGTCACCTCTACTATTGAGCAAATCTGATGATTTTTTTTTAACTTATTTCTGCTCTTGGATTTTTCAGTCCTAAGATTTCCATTGAGCTCCTTTTTATGACCTATATTTCTATTTTTTTTTATTTCTTTAATATAATTTATAATTGATTTTTAAGTCAATTTTATAATGACATTTTGAAAATTCTTGTTAGATAATTTAAAAATCTGCTTCATCTTGATATTGACATTCACTGATTGTCTTTTCTCATTAATGTTATTTCTGGTTCTTGGTATGACAAATGATTTTTTATTGTAGTCTAGACATTTAGAATATTATTTTATGAGACTGGATGCTAATTAATTTTCTTTTATTTTATCAGCTAAACCTGTTGTTGTGCATGAGGGCAGGGTGAGTATGTATGTATATTTTCAGTGTTTCACAGGACTGCAGTAAAAGTAGGATGAATATTCATTCTGCCTCACCTCAACCAGGCAGAGGAGACTTCACTACTGCTGACAGCATTCCAATAGGACACCAACTTGTATTATCTTGTCGCCTTTACAAGGAGTTACAAGATCAGTTTTAATCTAGGCCCAAGTACCTCTTGAGAGGGAGAAAATGGAGGCTGATTTGCATCTCTATCATTTGCAGAGATCAGATCAGAAGGTCAGCTCCCTACTGGGCCCTGGTGACAATGGGCAAGCAAAATGCCAAGGACCCCATCTCTAACTACCTGTTTCTGTCTCTTAATGGGGTGGGAAAGGGAGGTTCAGCTATTCAATGGGCTACATTGACACCAAGAGAGGAGGGAAACAAAGGGTCTACTACCCTAATATATTTCACATCATTGACTACTTTGCTGATGTCAGATAGGGAAAGAGGCTCAACTCACTATTTAGTCCACTAACACTAATGTAGGAATATGTAGCCTTGTCCTATTGTGATTAATGTTCAGGTCTCCCTACAAATTGATCTAGTAAATATCAAGTATTCTCTTAAGTAATACAAATACAATGATAGATATGATTCAGTCTTTTCTCTTACGAAGTTCATAAAGCAATTAAAAACCTGAAATATGATTTTAACTAATAGATATCTTTGTTTTATTTTTGTAATAATTTAATGAAACAATGGATAGTTGTCTACTGTTTTGCATTTCACAGGGCTCTTTCAGATGCTTTATACCATGCACTTTTAAATCATTCTCTAAGAATCTTAGTAGTTAAGAAGTGTAGTCATTGACTAGAGAGAAAGAAACTGAGTAGGAGCAATGATAGAAATTCCCCCCACACCAAAATTCAGCCCACTGCCTTTTAAAACTATATGGCCTCCATATGAAGAATGTAGGCCAAATATAAAATTTCTATGGTATTCAAATTTCAGTTTTATTGTAACAGAGCCACATTCATTAATTTACTTATTGTCTATGACTACTTTCAATCTACAATGGCAGACTTGATTAGCTGCAACCATACAGCCTGCTAAGCCTAAAATATTTACTCTCTGGCCTTTCTAGAACATCAGTGCTGACCCTTGAACTGGATAATTTCTACAAAATATTGACTTACATGCCAAGATCTTAGAGGATAATTTTTAAAACTATGTTCTTTAGCTAGTTGTTTTTTAAAAATTTATTTTATTTATTTTTAAACCACTTTATTGTGGTATGATTACATATAAAAAGCTGCACATATTTAATATATATATAACTAAGCAAAATTTGAGATAGATATATACCTATGAAATCATCACTAGAATCTAGGTCATAAACCTAGCACTCCAAAAGTTTCTGCCCACCTTCTTATTTATTATAGTCATTAGTGTGTGCGATAACACAATATCTACTGTCTTAAGAAATTGTTAAGTATACAATACAGTATTGTTCACTATAGGTTCTATGCTGTATAGTAGATATTTAGAATTTACTAATCTTGCATAACTGAAAATTTATATCCTTTGAATAATACCTTCCCACTCCTCCCTCCCTCCCTCTATCTTCTGGCAACCACCATTCCATTTTCTGCTTCTATGAGTTTTACTAGTTTAGATTAATCACATAAGTGATATTATGTAGTATTTTGCTACTCTGTGTCTGGCATGTAACTAATTGTTTTTAAGAAGGCTTGGAAAACACTGCAGAATATTATTTTATCTCCACAGGAACTTTGTGACCTATGATATCAATATAATTTCCACTTTATCTATAAGGAAACATATATTGAGTGACATGCCACACGTCTGTGACTAGTAAGTGATAGACAGACACAGAACAGACATAAAGGCTAGTTAGCAGCTCCTGATCAGAAACTTCAAATATATGTGAAAATAATATCTCAATCATACTATTATCTGATCTTATTTCATTTTGCCTTCCATAATGTAAAAAAAAAAGTCTATAACATCAAAATATTACTGTAAAAATTAACTTCTAGTTAAATGGGAAGATTTGCAGAACAATTAAAAAAATCTCTCAAATCTTTAACAGAACCTGAAGTAATGCCAACTGGAGATTTTTATTCAAGGTAACAGCCATTCATTTCTGAATTATAAATATCCTGAATATTAACCATTCCCACATACTAACATCTCAAAATAAATGGATCAAACCAGGTTGTTTTTTATGTAACAACTAAAACAAACCACTGAAAAAGTGGCAAAACAATGAGAGGAAACACCAGTCTAAAATTCTCAACAATGTATAGAATTTTCTACCCAAGGAAAGTGAGCTATCATTGCTCTCTACCAATTCAAAAGAAGAGATTACCTTTCTATGGTAAATTATGCCCTTCAATTATTTCTTTTGAGATAGATGAGACTATTATTTTTATTAACACTTCACAGAGTTTCTCTACCAGATGTCATTATAAAACAATGCAATTAGAAAAAAGATTCACTATGCCAAAATTCAGCTAGCATTATGATTCAATTTAGCATTTAATAAATTACATTAATCTGAAACAGAAAATATATATCTATTAATGAAGTGTCTTCAGACTTAAAGATGTAAGTTATATTTTCATTCTAAAGATCCAAATAATAATTGTTTTTGAAAATGTTTTTAGAAGTCAAGCATCTGGGTTAAGTGTTGAACACATTTATGTAAATCTTCAAGCTATAAAATAGTAATTTATTATCTTGATGAAAATTGTCCTGATTAAAAAAACACTATCAAGCTTAAACTAGTATATAATTAGTATGCCACTTTTTTCTTTTTCCCAATTTTTCAATTTGACCTTTTCTGGTATTTTAAAGGCATACAAAATTGAAGAAAACTTTTATGCTTAATCATTTTATGAACTTAAGTTACTCATTAAGCTGTTCAAGTTTGATAGTTTTGGTTGTTGTAGAAAATGTTGCTATTGATGTATTTCCTACAAAAATATTTGCTTTCAGAATTTCAAAAATTAAAATATATTATGCAATTTAGGTCAGCTTACATGTAATATGAAAGGTTAGTAATGAAAAAAGTAAAAGTATGTTTAATTTTAATGCATTTAAATAGGCTGAAATAGAGATAAAACAGTAAAGTTGTTCTCATTGTCTTGATGGAGAAAATCTAATATTCTAGAAAAAGTATGCCTCAAGAAATGCTCAAGAAAAGACACATTTCTATAGACAGATAGCAACTGAAATATATGAAAGGTAAATAGAAAAAACAGTATAATAGATAGTATAATATTACTATCACATATTTTTCAAGAAATTTATATTGTAGAAAAAAAACACTGCTTCAATGTGACACTATGCATTGTCTGTAGTATGTTTATATTTATAATTCTGATTTTATAGAAGGTATTTTACATCTTCATAAATTATGGATATCTGATAGTGATGCAAAACATGTACTGCTTATAGACAAATTATTTTCTATGTAAAATCTGTCCTTTCTGGTATAGAGTCAATTGACTTATTTCCTTCACTATTGTAAGACTCTACATCTTTATTTTCAAATTGAATGCTCCTGCATTTTATGAGTATCTCTTTGAATTCTACTTTGAAACTGTTGAAATGTTTGCCTAGTTCTCTCATTATGGTGAAGCAAAATCTGCACACAGTTCATTTGTATATCTGTATAAGAATCATGATTTTTACATTTTCATTAAAATTATCTTTTAATAGCTTTGGAAGTCTTCCACTGTACTACCCAATGGATGCACTTAACAAAACCAGGTTAACTTTATTACAGAGACATACCCTTCATAAACAGTTTAAACCCAGGGAAGCTTTCTCTGAGTCCCAGGGGAGAATCCAAAGAGGTCAAGAGAACTGTGCTAACTCTGTTTCTCTAATTTTGTTTTTCTACTACTAATATTGCATTTTAAATTGCATTTTATTTTTAGAGTTGGTGTGTTTAAAGCCAATTTATTGCAGACAGCAATAATTGATCTTTTGATTTTATATCTAATCATTTGGTAAGTTTTGAAAATGGATTAGTAGCTTATAGGTATCTATTTTCTGTTTGATGATAGACAAAAGAGAATCTGGTTTGTAAGACTTTCCCTATTTGCTTCTTTGTCTATTTTGAGTTATAATCAAGTAAGATATTTGAACACATAATTTTGCTTGTTTATGTGTTTATTCTTGATTCATGGCAGAAATTTTAGTATTAAAGCTGTAAACCTTTGTATGTGTCTGTGTACAAATCTTTAACTTAGTCAAATGCCTAATTGTGAGTGTGTAACACTTTCTAAGCTCTGTATGGTATTAACAAATTATATCATATAATTATAATTAAAAGAACAGGCACAGTGTGAAATGTGTTTTGGAGACTGCAGCAATATTGGTAATATACCACTCCCAAGGGAATCTTTGCTTCCTGGACCTCCAGTGCCAGTGACATAATTTGCATGGGGCTAGATCTGGCAACAGTGAACAGGATGGTATTTCACTTGCCATACATCTTCTCTGGTATGATTTTTATTGAAATCTGATCTCCAATTCTTCCTTAATTTGTTGAAACTCATTTTTATTGTTTCTTGTTTGTTTTGGTTTTTTACCTTGCTTGGGATCATTTCAGCTTCAAGTTATTTATTCTTAAGGGTCAGCCGTGACATCACATTTTCCATTTCTATTTGCCATTACCCTAGCCCTGGGCAGCCACAGATCTACTTTCTGACAGTTTCTCAAAGAACTAATAATTGAGATTCCATACTATCCAGCATATGTCCATAATCTGCCCAGAGGAACATAAATTGTTCTACAAAAAAGACACCTACACAAACATGTTAATGCCACACTATTCATAACAGCAAAAACATGGAACCAACTTAGAAGCCCATCAAAAGTGAACTGAATACAGGAAAGGTGGTACATATAATTGATAGAATATTATGCTGCCATAAAGAAGAACAAAATTATGACCTTTTCAGCAACTTGGATGCAACTGGAGACCATCATACTAAGTGGATCAGCCCAGAAATAAAGAACTGAATACTACATAATCTCACTCATGAGCAGGACCTGAGCAGTAGTCACATTAGCACAAGGATGGGATCAGCAGTCAATGAGCATGGCTAGGGGAGAGCACCACAGAGGAGCAAGGGGGCCACATGACAACACAATGGGTACCTGGTTCACTACCAGGGAAAGAGAGGGCCAATTAGAAGCTCAAACTTCACCTGCACACAGACTACTTAGGTTGCAAACCCTCATTTGTATCCCACAGTTCTAAAATAAAAATCATTTTAAAAAATAAATTTTACTTCTGCTTTATTTCCAGATTCAATTTCTGCTTGTCCAAATTAAAATCCATAACTAATATGAATATTGCTACTACTCTCAGCAGGTTCTCTATTTCGCAACAAGTTATAGTTATCTCTGCATTTATTCTCCTTGAGATTCATTGTACTAAAATGAATTAAATGAATGGTTAAAATAGCTCGTAAAACTATTGGTTGCTTTCCTCCTGGAGGGAATTCTTACATTTCAAGGCATTATTTTATTAGAAAAACAGCAAACAACTTATTGTGAAAGTCTAAGTTTGGAAATAAGGGTGGATGGGATTGGGAAAGCCAAAGTGATAAACATGGCATCTTATATTCAGCTACTTGGTATCTGAAACCTTTTTTTATCTTCAAAAATGTCTCCATGTTAGGAATCTAGTGGGGAACAAAGTATAACTCCCAGCTTTCAGGCTAACAGGGCCAGATAATCATATTCACCATCTGTCATCATCTCCACTGTTCTTCCCTACTCCCCACTCCTCCATACCACCTAGATTCTGCACCTCCTACCAAAAAGGTAAGAATTGAGGCCTTGAGCAGGGCTCGGTGGCTCAGCCTGTAATCCCGTGCCTTTGGGAGGCTGAGGTGAGTGGATTGCCTGAGCCCGCGGGTTCGAGACCCGCCTGGGCAGCGAGACCTCATCTCTACAATAAATCAAAAAATCAGCCGGGCGTGGTAGCGCACGCCTGTAATTCTGGCTACTGGGAAGGCTGAGGCGGAAGGATCGCCGGAGCCCAGCAGGTCGAGGCTGCGGTGGCCGGGAGCGGCCACTGCACTCCAGTCTGGGTGACAGAGTGAGACTTCAGCTCAAAAAAAAAAAAAAAAAAAAAGAATTGAGGCCTTGGATGAGGCATTATTGATGCAAAGGAGATTTGAGGAGAAAATGCACTCATGTAGTAGCAGCAGCATCTAGTTTTCAAGGATTGCCTTGGTGTTTATTATGCATTGCTAATAGGGACAGTGACCTTATAGAATGCTTCCAACTGTACTATGTAATTTTCTGTGATGTTAGAGTCCAACATTTTCGAATCATTGTGTATTTGGTTTAGTCTGGTTCTCTAGACATTTGGAATTTCTGGGTTTTTTAATACTCTTTAAATAAGTTGTCTTTTGCTTCAGTAAACCAGAATCAGTTTCTACTGTTTGTAACTAAGAATGCCTGTTCTTATGAATGAAGACAAGAAACAATAACCATGTCCAAAGAGGTAAAACTATTATCAAAAAATATATGAATATTGAGTCTTCTAATCTATGAACATGCAATATTTTTTCCATTTGTTTGTGTCTTCTTTGATTTCTTTGAGTATTGGTTTGTAGTTTTTTATGTAAATGCCTTTCCCTTCTCTGGTTAGGAAGATGCCAAGGCATTTCATGTTGCATATGTGTGGTTATTGTGAATGTGATTGTACTTTTTATTTGATTCTCTGCCAGTTTGTTGTTGGCGTATAAAAATGTGACTGTCTTTTGCATGTTGTACCCTGAGATTTTGCCAATTTTTTTTTTTATCAGTGCAAGGAGGTTTTTGACAGATTCTCTTGGGGTTTTAAGGCATAGGATCATATTCTCCCATGAAGAGGATAGTTTAACTTCGTCTTTTCCTGTTTGGATACCCCTGATTTTCTTCTCTTGTCTGATTTCTCTAGCTAGAACTCCCAACATTATGTTTAACAGGAGGATTAAGAGTGGGCAACCTTGTCTTGTTCTGGCTTTCAGGAGAAAAGCTTCCAAAGTCTGTCCATTGAGTGATATGTTGGCTGTGAGTTTATCAAAGATGGTCTTTGCTATTTTGAGGTATGTTCCCTCCCGATTCCTAGGTTTTCAAGGGTTTTTATCAAGAATGGATGGTGGATTTTTGTCAGAAGACTTTTCTGCTTCTAATTATGTAATCATGTAGTTCTTGTTTTTACTCCTGTTCATGTCAAAACAGTCCTGCATTCTGGGGATGAGCCTACTTAATCACGGTGGGTAATTTTTGAGATATGTTGTTGAATCTGATTTGCTAAAATCTTGTTAAGAATTTTTGTATCTATGTTCATCAGGAATACTGGCCTGTAGTTCTCTTTCTCTATTGGGTCTTTGCCTGATTTGGGTATTAGTGAGATGTTAAATTCACAAAATGATTTGGGGAGAGTTCTGCCTTTCTCAATTGTAAGGAATACTTTCAATAGCATTGGTATCAGCTCCTCCTGTGTATTTTGTAGAATACTTCTGGAAAGCCATCTGGTCCATCTACCCAAGGCAATCTACAGATTCAATGCAATACCCATTAAACTACCATTATCATTTTTCTCAGACCTGGAAACAACAATACAGAAACTCATATGGGAACAAAAATGACCACAAATAGCTGGAAAAAATCCACAGCAAAAAAAAAAAGCAAGAGGTATCACATTCCCAGACTTTAAATTTTATTATAAGGCTACAATAATAAAAACAGCCTGGTGTTGGTACAAGAATAGGCATATAGATCAAGGGAACAGGATAGAGATTCTGGAAGCAAAACCTCAATTTCTCAACTTGTCTTCAACAAAGCCTCCACCAGCAACCACTGGAAAGAGAAGAACTTATTCAGTAAATGGTGCTGGGAAAACTGGCTGACCACATGTGCAGAATGAAACAGGACCCCTACCTATCACTATACAAAAAAATAAACTTCTAATGCATCAAAGAACTAAACATAAAATTTCAAACTATAAGGATCTTAGAAAACACAGGAGACACCCTTACAGAAATTGAAATAGGCAGTCAATTACTGATCAAAACTCTAGATGCCCATGCCATAAGAGATAAGATAGACAAGTGAGACTTCATCAAACTGAAAAGATTCTGCAAAGCAAAAGAAACCATCAAGAGAGTGGAGAGACAGTCTACAGAATGGGAAAAAAAATATTTGCCCACTGTACATCTGACAAAGTCCTAACATCCAGGATCTACGAGAAACTCAAACGTGCCAAAAAGGGGGGGGGAACAGCCCCATTAAAAAAGGCAAAATACCTAAACCTGAATTGTACCCCACATCTTTAAAATAAGTTTTTTTTTAAAAGACAAAATACATGAATAAGCACCTCAAAAGAAGATATACAAGCAGTCAACAGACACATGACAAAATGCTCAGCCTAACTGATCAGTGGAATGCAAATCAAAATCACATTGAGATACCACGTAACACCAGTAAGAATGACCATCATTAATGAAACAAAAATAACAGATACTGGAGAGAATACAGAGAGAAGGGAATGCTTCTACACTGTTGGTGAGAATGCAAAATAGTTCAACTTCTGTGAAAAACAGTGTGGCGATTTCTAAAAGAACTAGAAATTGACCTTCCATTCACCCTAGCAATCCCCTTTCTGGGAATATACCTGGAGAAAATAAAATCATTCTTCAAAAAAGATACCTGCTCATACATGGTTATTGTACCACTATTCACAATAGCAAGAACAAGGAACCAACCGTGCTGCCCATTGAAACAGGACTGTATTTTTTTTTAAATGTGGTACATATACATGACAGCATATTACTCAGCCATAAAGTAGGACAAAATTATGGACTTTGCAACAACTTGGATGAATTTGGAGTCTATTATACTTAGCGATCTATCACAGAAACAAAGAACTGAGTACCACATGTTCTCACTAAAAAGTGGACCCAACACCTACCATAATACTAGCAAAAAGGGATTGGCAGTAGTAGAACACTGCCAGGAGAAGTGGGGGCACACAGCATCAATAAAGGTGCCTGATCCCAATCGAGGTGAAGGGAGGTTCAATGGGAGGTCCAAAACTTCACTTTGCCTAAACCACTTATGTGTGCAAACCTGACTTGTACCCCACAACTTTAATATAAAATAAAATTTTAATATATATATGAATATGAAAAATGCTTTTAAAGAACAGCGTCACCGGGCTCGGTGGCTCAGCCTGTAATTCCGCGCTTCGGGAGGCTGAGGTGAGTGGATTGCCGCAGGATCCAGACCCGCCTGGGCAACTTGGCGAGACCTAATCTCTACAATAAATCAAAAATTAGCCGGGCATGGTAGCACGCGCCTGTAGTTCCAGCTACTTGGAAGGCTGAGGCGGAAGGATCGATGGAGCCCAGCAGGTGGAGGCTGCGGTGGCCGGGAGCGGCCACTGCACTCCAGTTTGGGTGACAGAGTGAGACTTTAACTGGAAAAAAAAAAAAAAAAAAAGAACAGCTTCAAGCCAATAGTGTGCTTAAATAAAATAAAAGAAAATTGTCTGAAATTACAATGGAGTTCTTATATTATCTTTGTAGATGAATGAGGAAGTAATAAGGACTGATCTAAAAGAACAGATAAATAATAAGGTTATTTGAACATTTAAAATATTTAGATTACTTCATTTATTTTAAATATAAAACTTTACTTTTTCCAAGGAAAAAACAGTCTGAAATATTTAATTTATTTTTTACAGCTGGACTCAGTGGCTCAGCCTGTAATCCTGCGCCTTTGGGAGGCTGAGGTGAGTGGATTGCCTGAGCCCGTTGGTTCAAGACCCGCCTGGGCAGGCGAGACCTCATCTCTACAATAAATCAAAAAATCATCCGGGCATGGTAGCGCATGCCTGTAATTCCAGCTACTTGAAAGGCTGAGGTGGAAGGATTGCCGGAGCCCAGCAGGTCGAGGCTGCGGTGGCCGGGAGCGGACACTGCACTCCAGTCTGGGTGACCAAGTGAGACTCCAACTCAAAAAATAAAAATAAAAAATATATCTTTTACATAATTTGGAAATAAAATATTTCTTTATAGAAATAAAGAAATGTCCATGCAAACTACTCAATAATAAATTATGTACATATTAGTCAGTTCGCACTAAGTCATAGAATGCATTGATACAAAAAGGAAAAAGGCAAAAATATCTTAATTGTAAAAATGTGAGAAAAATATTTAAACTATCCATAGACAAAGTAAGTTACATATTTTAGTTGCTTTCAAATTACTAACTTTAAATGATAAGTTTTTAGATTGACCAAATTTTAATGATTTTTTAAAAAGAACTATATATTAACATGATGCTCCAGTAACTTAGCAATATATCAGAAATTTTCTTGGTAATACTTTTGTTATACATTTAAAATTTTATTTTGCAGTAGTCTTCACTATGGTTCTTTGTGGAAGAAAAGTACATAGCATTTACAATTTGAATAAAAATAGAGTTATGGTCTTCTCCCTAAAAATAGAGCTATATAGTATCACACCCAAAGAAGCACAAATTTGACAACTGAAACTGAATAAAAGAGAACAGAGCACATAAAACTAGTTCCTGATAATCTTCTTAAATTATTAGGCATGTTAATTTTTAAAGCTAGGTACGAGCCAATCTTTGGAAATTTCTTTATCTAAAATAAGTTTTTAACAATAAAAAAAGAGAAAAATTTACATGGCTTTTCCTCAAACCCAATAAGATAACCCCTGTGATTTGTAGGAGTATATATTCATGACTGAAAAAGAAGAAATAAAATATTTGCCCCTAAGTAGCTGAAAGAGTATTATCATGATTAACATATTATAATATTATATTCTATTGTTAAATATCATGAGATTAGACACGTGTTAATTTAAATATGTATAGAACAGTTCCATTAGCACAAAAAATTCTCACATGATGTTTCCTTATAGTCAATACATATACCCATTCCAACTACAAGAAACCAAAGATCTTTTTTTTTATTTTTGCATCACCATACTTTTGCTTTTTACAGAATGTTGTTATCAATAGAATTATAGAATACAAAGCTTTTTAAAATCTGACCTCATTGTGTAAAAGAAAATTGCTGATGCTTTAGCATGTCTCAATGGTACACTTCTTTCAATTGCTGAATGTATTTCATTGGACAGGTCTATCAAAGTTCATCCATTCACCAATTGAAGACATGAGCATTGTTTCCCTGGCTTTTGCATAAAACCACTATAAACATTGCCGTACAGAATTTTGTACAACAGAAGCTTTTATTGTTATGGGTAATATCTAGGAATAGAAATGTTAAGTCATGTGCCAATTTTATTTTTAACTTTGTAAAACCTACCAACTCTTAACTATGTGATAGCATTCTTATCATTTTCTCCTCATTCTAGCTAGCATATGATATTGTCATGTTTAAAAATCACTATAAAAGGTGTATAGTGTTATTTTCAATGTGGCTTTAATGTGCATTCCACTAATGACTAATTGTGTTGCAGTCTTATCATATGCCTTTTTGACAACTTTATTTCTTTAGAAAAGTGCTTGTGGAGATTAGCAACTAATCTAATTTCTAATTTACTTATTTTGTATATTTTATTTAAATTGAATCATATGAGTTCTTCATGTGATTGTCTTAATCACCTAGTATACTGTTCTTAATGTTCATACTGTAGTATGTACCAAGATTTAATTTATTTTTATTAGTACATAACATTGCATTTTAAGGATATTAGTCAGTGTTTTCCAGAAACATGGAATCAATAGCATATATATTTAGAAAGAAAGATATTTATAATAAGGTATTTACTCATGTGATTATGGAAGCAGAGAAGTCTCACAATGTGTCTTTTACAAATTAGAGACCCAGGGCAACCAACAAGTTTGATTGAAGGCCTGAAATCTGGCAAGTCAATTCTATAGAAACAAGTCTGAATATGAAGTTCTGAGAACCAGGAGCAATTTGGGCAGGAGAAGAAGATTGATATCTGTGCTCAAGAGGTCAGGCAGAGTTAATTAAATCTTCCTCACATTTTATTCTATTGGGGTCTCAGTGGATTAAATGATGCCCTCCCACATTGAGGAGAGCTGTTTGATTACTCAGTCCACTAACTCAAATGCTAATCTTTTCCATCAATACCCTGACAAACATATGCAAAAATAATGTCTTTTTCCTATAGTCACCATTAAAGGTGTGACATGATATCTCATTGTGACTTGAATCTCATTTGCATGGAGATTAATTATGTTGAGTGACTTAATATGTGCCTTGATGATTTGTTTACCCTTTTGAAAAAGTATCTATGCAAGTTCATTACCTATTTGTAATTGACGTCTTTTGGTTTTGAGTTATAAAATGTATCCATCTCTTCTAAATACAAGATTCTCATGAGCTTTATGTTCTGAAAAGATTTTCTACTATTGTTTTAGTAGGAAACTTATAATTTACAGTATTTTACTTTCAGAACCTTGATTATGCCATCCAACTTTATTTTTGCCTCCATTATTTTTGAAGAAAAGTCAGCTGTTATTCTTATTGGAATTTCCTTGAAAGTGCTAAGTTGTTTTTTTTTTTCTTACTGTTTTTTGAAGTTTCACTATGCCTTTATTTTTATTTTTACAATGCTTTACTGTGATCTGTCTGGCTATGGATTCCTTTGCCGTTTTCCTACTTGCAATTTATTGACGTTTGTTGATGTAAAATTCTTTTCATCAATTGTGTAAGTTTTAAATATTATTTCTTTGAATGCTTTCTGCTCCTTTTCCCCTTCTCTTCTTCTGGTTCTCCAATCAAATGTATGTTAAATTACTACATTTTTCTGAGGCTCTGTTCATTTTCCTTAATTCTTTTTCCCACTATTTTTCAAATTGCATAATTTTTATTTATTTGCTTTTAAGTCAAATAATTATTTTCTGTGCCACTTCAAATCTAATGATAAACCTTTTCTCAATTTTTATATTATGTATATCTCCTTATGAAGTATTCTCTATCTAATGAGTCATTGTCCTTATACATTATTTCACTTATTATGTCTCTTTTCCTTTCATTCTGTGAATATATTTAGAATAATTGTTTAGAAGTCTTTGTGTAACTCAACATCTGAGCCCTGTCACAGACCACCTTTGCTCCCTGCTTTTTTTTCCTCTAAGGGATCACATTTACATTTTCCGTTGCTTGCCTTATACAATTTTGTTAAAATGGGACATTTTAAATATGTTATTATAATAACACTGAATACTGACTTCCCTACACTGGTCATCTTGTTTGGTTCTTCATTTATTCCTTCCTGTGTGAGGCGTATAATGTTCCTCATAGGATGTTGCCTTGGGCATTTACACAGTGACTTTAGAATAACAGTGGTGTTTACATGGTTCTCATTTACACTCTCTTAATCTGAGCTCTCTGTTAAACTGCCTGCTTCTCTTGGTGTGACAGCAACCATAAGACTTTATTAAATGTGAGCAGATTGCTCTATTATTTTCAATAAAATTCTAGGATATAAAAGATTCCATCTTTTTAATCCAATTAAATTTGGACCCCACTTTATAGTTAATTCTGAGGCAAGTCTTTGAATTTTTTTCTGATTTCAGGATTACTCATCTTTCTTTTTTATTTTTTCATATGCCTTCATGTTACTTTTTAGTGTCTTTCAATATGCCTGAAGGAATCCTAATATTCTTTGTAGCATAGGTCTTTTAGAAATGAACCCTTTCAAGATTATGTATATTTGAACATTTCTTCACTTATCCTTCATTTGTGAATAATAGTGTTTCTGGGCATAGAATTCTTGATTAAGAGATTTTTCATATTTTTATTTTTCTTCCTTCCTTCCTTCCTTCCTTCCTTCCTTCTTTCTCAGTACTTTAAAAATCCCATTTCACTGCTTTCTGGGCTTGATATTTTTATGAGTAATTTTTGAGCATCTTATTTAGAATACTCTGTATGTGATGATTCACACTTCTTGGTTGTTTTAAGATTTTTTATCCTTTGAATTTTCAAATTTTAATTTATTTATAAATAAAGATTTTATCTTAATGTGGATCTCCTTGCACTTATCCTTTATGGAATTTGTAGAGATTTTAAAATACATACATTTGTGGGATTTAAAAAAATCAAATGTGGGAAATTTGCAGTTTTTCTTTTTTTCCTTTTTTATTTTTTCCTGTTTATTTCTTTTTCTTCTTTTTCTGGGATTAATTTTATCTGTATGTTGGCATTCTTGCTGGTGTTTCATAGGCTCTGTTAATTATTTTTCATACCTTTTTTCATTTTTCTTCTTGGACTAAATAGGTTTAATTGACTTATCTTCAATTAAAGTGTACTGATATTTCCTCTACCTGCTCAAATTGCTATTGAACCATTCTAGTATTTTTATTTTAATTTTCATTATTCCTATTTGTTCATACATCAATAAATTAATTTGCAACATATTGTTGGAGTGTAACCTTGCCTAGTAACTTTTTGTATTCATTCAAAGGAAGTTTACATTCCATCTAGGTGCTACTCACAAGGGAAAAGTATACCCATGTTCATCACAAATTTCCAAGTGAGTTCTGAATTCCTTCCTCCTTCATGTCATTTATTTCCTGAAACAAAGAAGTAATTGAATGTGAATATGATCCACAAAGAAAAATAATTATCTTATATTCAACTTTCCTTGTAAGTCTTCGTTTTCCCAAAAATAAATTGATCCCATTCAATGGAGTCAAACTGTGCAGAAGTTTCTCCAACTTTTCATAAGAATTGTTTTAATCTATTACTATCCTAAACCTTAGATTTTAAAAAAATTACATGTGAAATTAATTGTAACTTGTGTTTTGAGGCATTCTTTCTAAACACATCTCCAATCTCATCCTCTTCTTTGAAGTCAATAGTCCATCAATGCCATTTAGTATCCATGAGACAACAGCCATCTTTGCAACTTCTGGAAGAACAATAATCTCAGAATAGTAGCTACCTTATAATAAGTTGTCCCCTGTCACTGCCTAGCTCAATATCAGAGAGATACTTAGATCTCTCTTTTTTAGGGCCTAAGGGTTCCTCTAATATCTGGCAGTAGGTTGTCGTAAAGAAAAATTAATGTCTGCTGAATTATATGTAGTAAGAAAAAATAAGTAAAAATTAAAATAAATTTTAAAATTGTTCATGGAGATAAGACATGAGATTATGATAAATTATTTGCTAATTTCTTCCAATTTGTGAGTTAATAAAAGATACATTAGCATTCCATAAATATTTATATATTATTTCAATAGTTAAGATTATCAGCTGTTGTTCCCTAAATATGTAAAAGCCTTTAATAGAACACTTTTCTGATAAAAAGGAGAAAGCTGGAGTTATGATCAGCTTCTGACAAGATAGCAGAAGAGAGAAATAACAAGAAAAAATAACAAATTCAATAATATGTAAGTAAACTGACCCAAAAATCACTTATTTTGAAAAAAGACTAAAGTGTGGCAAATTATTTTTAAAAGAATGTATTTAAGATCATATGTGCTCTCAGATTTAAAAATGCAGTTCTCTCGGGGCGCAGTGGCTCACACCTATAAACCCAGCACTTTCGGAGGCTAAGGTGAGAGGATTGCCTGAGCCCAGCGGCCCGAGACCAGCCTGGGCAATGCAGTGAATAAATCTCTACAATAAATCCAGAAAAATTAGTTGGGCATGGTGGCATGTGCCTTGGATAGTTGAAGAAGAAGGATCGCTTGAGCCCAGAAGATCAAGGCTGTGGTGGCTGTGAGTGTGCCACTGCACTCCAGTCTGGGCGACAGAGTGAGACCCCGAATCAATCAATCAATCAATCAATTAATTAAAAATATAGTCTTGTTTTCTTAGCCTCAGATCAAACAAACTGTTACTATATTAATTCTGTGTACTGTCACTGAAGTCAACAGGGACTTTAGCATCAAACCTGCTTTAATTCTTAAGATACTAAATGTGGAAAATGGAGTATTCAAAAAAATTGTATTTATAAATCACCTATACTATTGAAACTGGCAAGATGGATATATTATTTTATGATATTACAGCACAACGTCATTGTTTCCTCTTACATATGAAGAAGTTAAACTTGGAGAAGTGCTATGACATTAAAGAAATAGCAACAGAGTAAATAAATGGCAGAACTGGGATTTGAGTAAGTCTGTGTTCATTACATAATCCACAATTACTACCACATATAGTACTATGTCTATTTCTGCTTACCTACTAGCATAGGGAAGTGAGTTATGTAATAAATATGTGATAAATGTACATATTTGTGTTCTCAACTTATGTATCTCTTTTATAGCTTTTTATGGCACATTTATAATTGTACTTGAAAATTATGAAAAAATTAGTTCAAGTTGCTTTTATTTAATATATATCTGAAAGTGAAAATACAGTTGAAAAATCCTGAATTTCTCTTCCTTCTTTTCTCATTTGAAAGACCTCTGAAATTTTTTTAAATTAAGCTTTTGACTGATTACACTAAGCATATTATCTTTACAATTTAAATAAAAAGAAAAATTATTTAACTTTTAAAAAACAGATTGAAAGAATATTACCGTGAGCATCTTTGGTGATTGACTATAGTTTGTATATAGTCTTTACTTCTTCAAAATTGACTATCAATTTTTGTTTTATTTAAGATATTTTGACTAAGATTAAATTTATATTGGCTTAAAGTCTTTGTATACAAAAGATGGACCTACCATTTAATTGAACATAATAATAAGTGTAAGTCTTTTATCTACCCTTTTGCCTTAAGACAGTTAGTACTGGACTTATGTAAACACACTTTAAAATCTGGTGTTTTAGGCAGCAAAAGAGTAACACTTCATCATTGTCGCAAAGACAAGAGAGAAAAACAAAATATATAACCTTTTCATAATGACTGCCTTTACCAATTACCAATTTTCCTCAGATGCCATAAATCATGTAAATATAAAGCAATATGTTGTTGCTCATACCATCTACTTAATTTTTCAGTCCTCTTTTCATGTGTGAATTAATTTAATTTATTCATGATTCATGTCCCTTATATATTCTATACAACAATTTTTTATCACCTAGAACATATTAATTACCTCAATTTAGCTGTAAATTTGGAGCATACTGACAGACAAAACCAAAACAGGAAAGCGTTCAGTTATAAAGTACTAGTGGCATACAAAAAATATAATTGTTTTAAAAGACATTATACTGCTATTAAAACCTGAGAAAAAATCATGAAGCAACTATTTTGAGATTAAATCTACATAATTATAAAAAGTTTTTTTTAACAAGCTTTCTTTAAGGAATGATTTTATATTATAATACATTATTGAAGGTTAAATCAGAATTGTAAGAATAACTTAATGAAATGTAAACGAAAGTATGCATATGACATTATAAACCATAGAGACAATTTAAGGCAAACAGTATAAGAAATAGTTAACCTATTAATAAAATAATTTCATGAGATTTTAATATATCTTAAAATACACCTAATTCAATATTAAAAATCTGGTAGAAGTCAAAATTCCAAGTCTCTCAATTTTTACTTATGCAGAAAATAATATACTTTTGCAACTAGACCTATAGAAAGATGCTATTAATTATATGCCCAAGTATCCTACATATTCAGTGGCAGTAACGATCTATATTCATAGATGTGAGTTGCAGAGTTGCCAAGAGATAAGATCAATATTTTGACTCAAAAAAGAAGACATTGTCTACAATGCAACAAAGAGTACAGAACAACTTGGAGATAATTTTGCTTTGAGAGACTTTAAGAATGTATGTGAAAACTTGGATCAGAAAATGAGTGTTAGTTAAAAACTGTAGATCTCTAAATAGGTGCCGTTATGTACTATTGAAAATAATGAGAGACACTACCATTTATGTGATAGTCACTAAAGTCCTGGAGATGTGTGTGGAGCTAGATAATTTAACCTGTAGGCACTAGTTCTATGGCTCCTCAGAGATCTTTATTTTTTTTTTCATTTAAGTGTACCCTTAAAAAAAAAAAAAGAAAATACACATAAAAACTTAACTCAATTTTATTGAATTCTTGGAATCTGTCCAGATGACCTCCTTTGTGGTAGTAGTCTTATGGTAATTTTAGTCTAGCTAGGGTATGACCAGTACTCAAATGATGGTCACTCAAATGTTGGCAACTGTTCAATGGGCTATAAAAATTAGTTAGGAAAAAAATAATTAATGCCAACATGATATACCCTATCAATTAAGTTCTATGTGGTTACCCATTATTAGTCATTCTGTTTATGTTCTATTGCATTTGGTTTGTTATTTCTTTAAATGTGTATTCCACGTGCCAGAATTTAACTTTGTGAAAAGCTATTACCAATTTTTGTAAAGCTTTCTGAAAAAAACTTTTAAAATTATATTATTTTTGCAAAGGAAGAAATATTAATTAATTCTAACAAAAAATTCATGTCAAGTTTTGTGAAAGCTGATGGTAAAATAACAGTTTAAAAATTACTACAGTAAATCCTTAATTTTAGATTTGATTCTGCCTTGGTTAATGAAATTAAGTACTGTAATATTGTACATGGCTTAGAATTGAACAAAGCGTTCATTAACCATCTGCCTCTATTCCAATTTAAACAGTTATCTATCCTAATTTCTGTTCTAATTTTAGATTAATTCAACCATTATATACACAATTTTGAATAACAGCAAGCAAATTTACAACTTTATATGCTGTTCAGCATTTCTTGATTATAAGATTAAGCTAGTGATGTTATTTAAATTAAGGGAATCAAACCTTTTCACAATATTTTGTCACAAACTAAGTAATCAGAAAAAGTATAAATTGTTCTTGTAATAATGAACTGAGGATGATAAAAATGATATTTTAACTTTTGAAATTGAGCATATATTTCTTCAATAAAATATTGTTGAAGTTTCCTCTTAAGCTAATTTAACCAATGAGTAAATCTCATAGTATTCAGTGTACATTTGATCCTTCATCTTCTTTTGATTTTAGTGTGTATATTGCTCCCGTATGCATTCACTATATTTGTACTAATAACACACTTGACTCAGTGACAGACATATGTGAGCCCTTATATGCCTAACATATTCTGCTTCCAGTGGTCAATAAAATGCATCAACAATGAATCAAGATGCAGGAGAGGCCCCAAGAACTGAGGAAGTATTTGGGGTCACTACCTTCTTTGATGGGCAGAAAATAATCTACAGAAATAGACTATAAATCACATGTGTTTATAATTTTTTATGTACAAAATCGAAATACTTGCAAAATGTGTTATGAAATGAATATTTTGGGAAAAAATTTGCTATCCAATAAGAAAACTATAATTTTTGTATGTATACCAAAATAGGTAATAATTTGATTAAAGATTTAAATGTTGACACAGTTATAAATCTGAAGTGAGAAAATAAAGAAAAATAAATAGATGAGCATTTTAAATTTTTTTCTACAGGCAATGGAAAGTCAGTGTCCATAAAAGACAGATTTGATTGATTAAAAATTTGAAAGTCTGGATAAAAATAAATAAATAACAGAAAAAATCTCCATTGTTTATTTAGATATGAGATTATATAAATAATAAAACATTGCTATCCTCACAATAAAATTTATACCAATTGAGGATTGACATTAGAGCTGTTGTTGTATCTTGCCTCATTGCCAAGGCTTATAGTTATACTTAGGAAGAGCAGTGAAAAATAGGTCTATATCATTTTTGTAGACTGAGAAAGATTGATAGGGCCCTTCGTTTTTTTTTCCTTTTGACACATTTGAATTCCTTGTAGATCCTGGGTGTTAGGACTTTGTCAGATATACTCAAATTCAATATATATACTCAAATTCATACAACTGATTCAAATGGACATCTTTATAAATACAAAAATAGAGTTTCTCAGTCTACAAAAATGATATAGACCTATTTTTCACTGCTCTTCCTAAGTATAACTATAAGCCTTGGCAATGATGCAAGATACAGCAACAGCTCTAAAAGTTTAAAAAAAAAAAGTGCTTTGACATCAATCACAGGATAGGGAAAAATCACTGCTTCAAGGTATTTTGTGTCCCACCTCTACCCAACGGAGGAAGACTACTCAGACTCAGTATTTTCTGATGCCTAATACAGCAGCAAAAAGTAATCAGAAAAGCTGGTCCTCTCCTATCCCCACCCCCCAAGTACAACAGATGTCCTACTGATGTCAGGTGAATACACCACCACAAGAAATGAGAAGACACATCAGATATAAATGACAAGTGGAGACACTTTCCTTCTCCAGGGGGCCTTGGAATCCCCTTTTCTACTGTGGAAGGAGATGAAACATGCAAAAAAGACCCACCTTCAGTAAGAATCAAGGTGCAAGCCAGGCTCGGTGGCTCAGCCTGTAATCCCGCGCCTTTGGGAGGCTGAGGTGAGTGGATTGCCTGAGCCCGCGGGTTCGAGACCCGCCTGGGCAGCCAGACCTCATCTCTAAAATAAATCAAAAAATCAGCCGGACGTGGTAGCGCGTGCCTGTAATTCCGGCTACTTGGAAGGCTGAGGCGGAAGGATCGCCGGAGCCCGGCAGATCAAGGCTGCGGTGGCCGGGAGCGGCCACTGCACTCCAGTCTGGGCGACAGAGTGAGACTCCGACTCAAAAAAAAACAATCAAGGTGCAAAAATCCTCTGGATTATAATGGCCTCAGTGGCCTCTCCTTTACCCAGAGACTACAGTGATGGTACCATCAGACCCAGTGGCGTGGCCAGGAGAAAACTGCTTCTGCCCCATCACACAGCAGCCCCAGAAGGATCAGTGGGATCTATAGAAATATGAGACAAACCAAACAGAACAAAATAATACCACAAGGGATCTGAAAATTAGACTATCTTCTTCTTTTGAGAAGTGTCTATTTGTATCTTTTGCTGCGTTTTGATAGGGCACTTCGTTTTTTTTCCTTTTGACACATTTGAATTCCTTGTAGATCCTGGGTGTTAGGACTTTGTCAGATATACCATTGGCAAATATTTTTTCTCCCATTTTGTGGGTTGTCTCCCCACTCTCTTAATGGTTTATTTTGATTTGCAGAAGCTTTTCAGTTTGATGAGGTCCCACTTGTCTATCTTATCTCTTATGCCTTAGGCCCTTGGGGTTTTGATCAGGAAATGGTTGCCTATTCCAATTTCTGTAAGGGTGTCTCCTGCGTTTTCTAAGATTAAGCAGTTTCAGGTTTTATGTTTAGGTCTTTGATCCATTTGGAGGTGATTTTTTTGTATGGTGAGAGGTAGGGGTCCTGTTTCATTCCTCTGCATGTGGTCAGCCAGTTTCCCCAGCACCATTTACTAAATAAGTTCTCCTCTCCTCTGTGGTTGTTGGTGGAGGCTTTGTCAAAGATGAGTTGGTTGAGAAAATGAGGTTTTGCTTCTGGAATCTCTATTCTTTTCCATTGTTCTATATGTCTGTTGTTGTACAAATACCAGGCTGTTTTGAATAATGTAGCCTTATAATAAAGATTAAAAGATTAAAGTCTGGAAGTGTGATATCCCTCGCTTTGTGGTTTTCTGTTGTTGTTGTTATTTGTTTGTTTGTTTGTTTGTTTTGCTGAAGATGGTTTTGGCTATTCATGATCATTGATGTTTCCATAAAAATGTCTGTTTTGTCGCTTTCAGGTCTGAGAAGAATGATGTTGGTAATTTAATTGGTATTGTTTGAATCTGTAATTTGCCTGGGTAGGATGGACATCTTATCCACGCTGATTCTTCCAATTCATGAACATGAAATATTTTCCATTTGTTTGGTTCTTCTTTGATTTCTTTGAGCAGTGTTTTGTAGGTTTCATTAAAAGGCCTTTCAATTCTCTGGCTAGGAAGATGCCAAGATTTTTCTTTTTTCTTTTTCATTTTTTTTTTTTTGGTGACTATTGAGAATGTAATTGTGCCTTTTATTTGGTACTCTACCTGTTTGTTGTTGGTGTATAAAAATGTGACTGTCTTTTGCATGTTGATTTTTTACCCTGAGACTTTGCCAAAGTCCTTTATCAGTGCAGGGAGAGTTTTGACAGATTCTCTTGGATTTTCAAAGCATAGGATCATATTGTCGGCAAAGAGGAAAAACTTAACTTCCTATTTTCCTATTTGGACACCCTTGAGTTTATTCTCTTGTCTGATTTCTCTGACTAGGGAATATGTTAATTGATTTGATGGCAGTGATCATTGCACAATGAATATGTATATCAAATCATAACATTGTCTACATTGAGTACATTAGAATTTTGTCTGTCAACTATACCTCAATAAAGATGGCATAAAAATGGACCCCAAGAAGATAATATTCCTGTTTACTTCATACTCAAAATCATTATTTATTGTTTATATTCAGGAATCACCTTTGAGAGATAAAATTTATTTGGACTAAATGTATTACCTTTGAGTGTAAGAAAAAGACTTTTACTTTTTCTGCTGTGGAAGCTATTATACTCATAATGACTTAGCTCAAGCACAACTTCATTGGTGGAGTTTCCCATGACTCTCAGTATTAGACTTAATGTTTTCTTTGTTTTCCAATACAATGTACATATCATCTTATATTGCATGTCTATTTTCATTTCTGTAATCTTTTAAAGGGTCAAGTAAGTACATGCTATTCAATAAATTTGGAACTAATAATAAATTTACCCAATTTTGGATGCACACTTTTTTTAGTGTTCCTAAATAAGGAACATTGAAAAACTAAAGATTCTGTAATAGTTCTATTTGGTCACAACTTTCTTGCTGGATATATTGGATGATCACAGGATTTCATAAATTCTCCACGCTTTACTTATCTGAATAGATGTACTTTGAACTAATGGAAAATGAATTCTTAACTTTTTGCCTCATTAAAGTCCTTAAAAACTTGATGAAATTAACATTTATCCATCAAGAAAACTGCACATTCATATTAAATTTTACAAACATGAACAGGGGGTTTATAGATCCTGAAATTCTCCCTGGCATCCATAAACTATAAAAATTATAATATAGAAGAAGAAGAATGTCACAATATCCAAAAGTTCATCTTTTTATGTTCAATTACCAAAATTTTAGTAACTGTGATTTTGATGTTACATAAACAATTGAAGATGAATTTTCTGCCTACATTATACAATATAATCTCAAATTAAGAGCACTGTTCAGTACTACTTAGTGCCCAAGATATAAATAAAGCTCGATCTGTGTTAGTTATTATTGTTATCATTCTCATTAGTAACTAATATCTTGTATGAATATTAAATTATTTGTAATATAAAAATTTCAGCAAATTAATATAAAACCCAGCAAATTAGTGAATATTTTCAAGGATTTAAATATATCTCTATAGTGATACACTCAGTTCAAAAATATATGAAATATCTGTTCATTTATTTAAATTTTTTTATTTTAAATATGTGGGTACAATTCAGGGCTAGCTATACAAACGCTCATTATGCAGGTACCCTTGATGAGGCGTGCCCCCCACATCCCCTGGCAGTTTCCCACTACTGCCAATCCTGTCTCCACCTTCCTCTGTTAGTTTCACACTACTGCCAATCCCTTTCTTACACTATTACAACAGTTGTTCAAGGTCCTCTTATGAGTAAGAACATGTGATACTCCATTCTTCACTTCTGTGATAGATCACTCAGTATTATAAGTCCATCCAAGTTGCCGTGAAGTTCATAATTTTGTCCTTGTTTATGGCTGTGTTATATTTCATCGTATATATTTACCACATTTTTTTTTTATCCAGTCCTCTTTCAATGGGGAGCACGGTTGTTTCCATGTTTTTGCTTTTGTGAATAATACTGCAATAAACATGTGTGTGCAGGTATCATAGAGTGATTTGAGTTGCTCCCAGTATATTCCCAGTAGGGGGATTATGGATCATATGGGAGGTCTATTTTTAGATCTTTTGGAATTGCCACCCTGTTTTCTATAGAGATTGCACTAGTTTGCACTCCCACCAACAGTGTAGAAGTTTTCCCTTTCTGCCATATTCTCTCCAGCATCTCTTATTTTTTGAGTTATTGATGATGGCCATCTTACCTGGAGTTAGGTGGTATCTCAGTGTGGTTTTAATTTGCATTTCTTTGATGACTAGTGAGGCTGAGCATTTTTTCATGTATCTGTTTGCTGTTCGTATGTCTTCTTTTGAGAAGTTTCTATTCATATCTTTTGTCCACTTTGTAATGGAGCTGTTTGTTTTTACTTTTCAGTAATTTGAGTCCCTTGTAGATCTTAGATGTTAGGCCTTTGTCAGATACACTTTGCAGATGACATGATTCTATACCTTGAAAACCTAAGTGAATCCCTCAAAAATCTCCTTGCACTGATAAAGGACTTTGGCAAAGTCTCAGGGTATAAAATAAATGTTCAAAGGTCAGTTGCATTCTTATACATCAACAATAAACAAACAGAAACCCAAATAAAATGCACAATCCCATTCACAATATCCACAAAAATAATGAACTACTTAGGCATCTTCCTAACCAGAGAAGTGAAAGACTTAACAATGAAAATCACAAAACACTGCTCAAAGAAATCAAGATGACACAAACAAATGGAAAAATATTCCATGCTTATGAACTGGAAGAATCAAAATTGTTAAGATGTCCATCCTACTCAAGGTAATCTACAGATTTATAGCAATATCTATTAAATTACTAGCAGCATTCTTCTCAGACCTGGAAAGTACAATACAGGAATTCCTGTGGAAACATGAATGATCACAAATAGCCAAAACAATCCTCAGAAAAATAAACAAAGCAGGAGCCATCATGCTCCCAGACTTTAAACGTTATTATAAAGCTACAATATTCTAAACAACCTTGTATTGGTACAAGAACAGGCATATAGACCAATGGAACAGGATAGAAATTCCAGAAGCAAAACCTCAATTTCTCCACCAACTCATCTTAGACAAAGGCCGCACCACCAACCACTGGGGAGAGGAGAACCTATTCGGTAAATGGTGCTGGAAAAATTGTCTGACCACATACAGAAGATTAAAACAAGACCCCTACCTATCATCATATACAAAAATCAACTCTAAATGGATCAAAGACATAAACAAAAAACCTCAAACTATAAGAACCTTAGGAAATGCAGGAGACACTCTTATGAAAATTGAAACTGGCAACCAATTCCTGGTCAATATCCTAAGTGCCCATGCCATAAGAGATAAGGTAGACAAGTGGGACTTCATCAAACTGACAAACTTCTTCAAAGCCAAAGAAACCATTGAGAGAGTGGGGAGATAGCCCACAGACTGAGAAAAAATATTTGCCAACTGTGTATATGGAAAACTCAATTTTTAAAGATAATTTGGTTTGCTTACACACCTTGGTCACTGTGACAATAAACCATATTTTAAAAATCTTTTTATAACTGGGCGTAGTAGCACACCTGTAGTTCCAGCTACTTGGAAGGCCGAGGCGGAAGAATCACCGGAGCCCAGCAGGTCAAGGCTGTGGTGTCCGGGAGCGTGCCACTGCACTCCAGTCTAGGCGACAGAGTGAGACTCCAAGTCAAAAAAAAAAAAAAAAGAAAGAAATCTTTTTAAAGGTATTTTCAAGAGGTTTTGACCTACATACATCTATTTGTTTAGTCACAGCAGTTGCCTTTGGAAAAATTTCCACTTTTGAATATGTGGACTTTTGTTACTTTAAATCTAACAAGAGTATATAAGTTGCTGTCATTCTGACCTTGATTTTCATTTGTGTTTATGTTTAATTGACTAAGGTAAATTATATATTTGTATAGTGTGCAAGATGATGTTTTCATACGTGTATATATTCTGAGATGGCTACATCAAGCTCATTAACAAATATGTTTTACCTCACATACTTATCATTTGTGGTGAGAACACTTAAAACCTATTATCTCCCTTTTTAAAAAGTATACAACATAACACTATGAGCAATGGGACACTGTAAGCTTCCTAATATGCGTGTAATCAGAAGTTTGAAGGAGAAGGAAGGTCATAGAGAAATAAAAATCACACCTTTTTTAAAAGTGTGCAAAATTTTCTATATTTCATGAAAACTATAACCCCAAGATCTAAGAAAGTTAATGAACTCCAAGCACAACACACATGAAAAAACTACATAAGGTAATATCAGAATTTAAAGCAGCCAGAAAGCAATGCATGTTCAATATATGTCAACAAAAATAAGAATGACTTCAGAATTTTTACCAGAAACAATTTAGACCAGAAGACAGTGGAGGAGTAACATTGTTAAAAATAATTTTTTAAAAAATAATTAAACAATAAGGTCACACCAAGTTATGGTATCCATCAAAAATGAAGTAAAATATTTTTGTTGACATACAAAAAACTAAAAAATTAGTCACAATCAGGTCAATTTTATAAACGTTGTTTTAAAAAGTTACTCAAGCAGAATAACAAGAGTATAAAATAAAAATATGGATCAACATAAAGAAATGAAGAACATTGAAGGCTGCAATTATATTAGTAAATGTATATATTTTAGTATTTAAATATCTTTAAAAGATAATCATTTGAAAAAATAAAAAATATAAATAAGGTTTTATGTCATTTGAAAAGAAAAATGTATGGCATCAATAACACAATGGTTATTGGGAGAGAAGAAACAGACATACACAATTAAGATTCTTATAAGTGAAGTGGTATAATATCACTTGAAGGTAGTCTGTGATACTTTAGAGAAAGTTACACAAACCATAAAACAGCTCATAAAATACCCAATAAAAAGTTACAGTTAATAAGCCAACATAAAAGAAAATATGGAATCAATAAAAATATTCAATCAATCAACAGGAGCACAAAATGGGAGTAAGAGGAAAAATTACAACAGAAAAATTGGGCACATAGAAAGCAAAAAACAAGGTGATGCATTCAAATCTAACTGTAGTAAATGATAAAGATCTAAATTCATCAATTAAGACAGAAAAAGACTGATTAAAACACAAAATTCAAATATATACTACCTTCAAAAAATACTTAAAACATAAATATGCCAATATGTTAAAAGTTAAAGAATAAAAACATATGTACTATACTAACCCTAGACAAATGAACATAGATTAAAAAAATAAGAAAATATCATAAACAACTTTATACAAATAAAGTTCAACACTTAAATAAAATAGACAAATTGCTTTAAAGACAAAACTCTAGAAGTTCATTCAACAAGAAAGATAATTTAAATAGATCTGAGCAACACCTTCAGGTCCTCTCCCACTGTGGGAGCTTTTCTGTCCTCTCAATAAATCCTACTTTCTCACTTAAAAAAAAGAATATAAATAAATAGATATATCTACAGGTATTTAAACAATAAAATTTCCAGCTTTAAAAGAAAAAAATATTACAAAGAAAACCTAGGCCAAGATGTCTTCCTGATATAATTTACTAGAATATTTAGGGAAAAAAAAGTTTGCCCAAACTCTCCATGAAATACACACGAGTAAGTCCAAACTCATTCCATTTGCCCAGCACTGTTTTGTTATCAAAAGCTAAAAGACATTGCAAATAAAGCAAACTATGGAAGGCTATCCTTCATAAATATAGATGTAAAATATTTAAATATTTGCTAAGTCAATTTCAACATTATTGAAAAGAAATTATGTCATGATGAAATAGGCTTTATTGCAATAATGCAAAGTTGGCTTAACATTCAAAAGTCAGTCAATATAATTCATCATAATAACAAACTAAAAAACAAATCATGATTATCTCCATGGATGCAGAAAAAGTAATTGGCAAATTTTAATATCTACTCTTGATAAAAAGTATTAGCTAATAGAAGAAACATTCTCAACCTGACAAAAGGAATCTATATGAAAAACTACATATGTGTTTTATGAAAGACTAAACACTTTCTCCAAACAGACCAAGAACAACACAAATCAAAGCTTTTACAACTCCCATTCAACATCACAATGTAGTAACTAAGAGCAAGAAAAATAAAGGCACTCAAACTGTAAAGGAAGAAGAAAAGCTATACTTATTGACAGATAGTATTTTGATGCCTCTTTAGAAAATGTGATAAATCTACAAAAGTTACTATAAATAAATGATTTTAGCATGAATACGGGTACAAGATCAACACAATTAATATATTTTTCTTTTATATACCAGCAACAAATAATAAAAAATAAAATTTAAAATAATATCATGTATAGTAACATCAAAAAATATAAAAGAAGTCTACCAAAAATGCATCCAGATCTTGTAAATTAAAAACGACAAATGTCTCTGATATAAGTACAGAATAACTCAGTTGAGATCTATATAATGTTTATGTGTCAGAAAATAAAATGTTTTTAAAAATCCACAAATGGATGTATAGATTGAATAGATATCAATCAAAATCTCAGCAGGCTATATTTTTCAGAAGTTAAAAAGGTGATTTTAAAATTCATATGAAAATTTAAATTACCTAGAACAGTCAAATCTATCCTGCAATATAACAGATTGAGAAGAATTACGTTACCTAATTTCCAAAATTGTAAAAAACTACAATAACCGTTTGGTGTAATGCTGGTGGCAATGTAGACAAGCGGAAGCATACAACAGAAGAGAACTTACAAATATATATATATATATTCATAGATTTTAGGCAAAGCTATACAGGCAATTCAAAGGAGCAAGATAAATAAGTCTTTCAACAAATACTGCTAGGTCAATTGTATATACTTTTGAATTTTTGTTCATTGTACCAGAAACAAAAGTACTAAAAATGGGCCATAAATCTAAATGTAAAACCAAAAACAATAAAATACATACAAAATAAGGAAAAAAAATTTTGTGACCCTGTGTAGAGCAAAATATTTTTAGCACTATCTATTAAATGATAAAATGCATTTTATCAAATTTAGAACTACTCTTTAAAATAAACTTAATGAAAAGACAACACACAGCTTCGAAGAAAATATATTCAAATCACACATGTGGCAAAGAACTTTTAAGCAAATGTAGAAAAAACTCTCACAACTCAATAATAAGAAAGCAAATAACAATACAAATGGGCAAAAGATTTGAACAGTCACTTCATCCTAGAAGATATATGAAAGGGAATAAGGTACACGAAAGTTTCCTCAACATCATTAGTCATGGATAAAATGAAAACTAAAAGCAGAAAGTTATCACATATTAATATATAAACATTTAAAAATAATGAATTATGACTTTTATACAGTGTTTGTGGGTCTGTAGAATAATACAACAACTTTACAAAATGTTTTTGCAGTTTCTAGAAAAGTTAAATATATATCACAATATGACTCAGCCATTCTGTGCCAAGGAAAGCACATACCCCTATAAAATCTTGTATACAGATGCCCATAGGTGGTTTGTCTGTAAGAGCTCCAAACTGGAAACAACACAAATATCACAAGTATAAATAAATCCAAAAGTTATAGTAGGTCCATAGTATGGTATACTACTTAACAATGTTGACACACATGACAACATGAAGGAATCTGATATGTTGAGTGAATAGAGACAGACCAAAAAAGTACACCCTGTAGAATTAAATTTAAATAAAATTCTAGAAAAATATAAGCAAATTGTAATGTTAGAAACAGATAATTGCCTTTCTCTTGTTGGAATGGGGCTGAGAATAGCAGGATTATAAAAATTCAGGAAGAAACTTTTAGAAGTGATAGGTATATTCATTTTCTTAATCCTGATGATGCTTTTATGAGTGCCTACTGTGACCTTACAGATAAATTGTTGTAAATCATGTTTTTAAAATATAGTTAATTTAGTAAACTTATTTTAAAAGTTACCTCAAGTTTGTTGCTTTATTCCTACAATTTGCAAAATGTTGTAATAAGTTTGAAGCCCAAGTTAGAGTTACTCATCTGATCAAAATAAATAAATAAATAAAAATAAAAACGTTGTGCATCCTTGGTAATGTAGTTTGAGAAAAAATATGCATAGCTGTGATTTAAACTTTCTGTGATTTCTCAATGTTTTAAAGAGAACATAAACATAATATATGAGAATATTTTTTGGAAATCTGGCAAATTTTGGCATTATAACTATAGTGATGAAAAAAGTCTCTAATATTTTAAAAAGTCATACTTAAAGTGGGTTCAAGTGGTCTTGCATTATTCTCACCACCACCTTATGATAATGTAGCTTTATAGACTAGTAGCACCTAAGATATTTTTAACATTTTAAAATTCTTCACTGATTTGTTCATAAAGAAACATTATAAGATGAAAATTCAAAATTAAAACTGACAGGCAGAGGAAAAAAAGAAAAAATAGACAACAATTTTTATACAGAGTGAAAAAAAACTGACAGGCAAATCTATTTTGTATATGCATAAATAAGAAAACCAATTCCTCTATGGCAGGTTTTGAATACTATTCCTTCTTCTTCCTCTTCTTCTTCTTTTTTTTTTTCTTTTTTTTTTTTTTTTT
>NW_007251168.1:363725-385737 GCF_000164805.1 Carlito syrichta | reverse complement strand
GCCTCAGCCTTCCAAGTAGCCGAAACTACAGGCATGCGCTACCACGCCCGGCTGATTTTTTGATTTATTGTAGAGATGAGGTCTCACTGCACAGTCGGGTCTCGAACCCGTGGACTCAGACAATCCACTCACCTCAGCCTCCCAAAGGTGTGGGATTACAGGCTGAGCCACCAAGCCCGGCTTCTTTTTTTTTTTAAGCAACATTGTTTTCTAGCATTCATGAGCAATGCTTTTTTTTTTTTTTTTCATGCATTTCCTCACAGATTTCTTGGCAGATTTATTTTCTGGGAAACTTGTGTTTTGGGAACTCTACTTTTATAAGTAAGCACAACTAAGAATAAGTGAAATTTTAAAAGATTAAAAAACTGTAGAGTTATCAAGAATTTAGTATTGCAAATTTCCAATCAAATGAAAGAGCCAGAAAGTCAGGATTTCTGACTTTTGTCTGGTGAAACAAAAGTTTGTTGTCAGTTTGTATTGTTGAGGCACATTCTCCATGGGACACTTACCTTTCTGTCCATCTTGTTAGCAGAGG
The DNA here is from genome assembly GCF_000164805.1 of Carlito syrichta. NCBI lineage: Eukaryota > Metazoa > Chordata > Mammalia > Primates > Tarsiidae > Carlito > Carlito syrichta. Next base: position 385,202 of record NW_007251168.1, on the reverse strand, counting down.
CAGGGACATTCCTTTGTTACAGATAACCTTTCCAAAGATATTTGTAAAGCAAACAGCCTTGGAGGAGAGTTTTTCTTTGCTGTGACAAAGGGGGTATTTGTTCACTGTCTAGTACCCAAATGGTATTGCTTTCTTTCAGATCAAATGTTGGGCAGGTTTCCTTGCCTCCCATTATAAAAACTAGAATTTTGTAATTTGTGTGTTCCTCTGCTGTGTCACAAACTGTGTTCCCACAAGCTGGCCACATTCACCAAGGACTTGGAGAGGTGGACAGACAGACGAAACCTACATGAGCATGAAACTGCTTCCTGTCACCCATCAGCATATACCTGAAACTGTAACATATTAGTCTGTTAGTTTGCAAAAAAAGATAAACTTCAGATCTTTCTCAGCTCTTGATACGCTTGACATGAGGACATATGTTTGAATCTGTTTCATGTTGATGTGGATACAGAAGAGTTTTAGTATACAGAAAAGAAAGCAAAACTAGAATTAAAAGGCAATGATCACAATATAGGGTTTATAGTTATTTATTCATATTCCAAGAAAAATATCAGGAAAAAATACACATGTATGATATACGGAGGTCATAAAATACTTCAAAACCAAGTGAATCAAATATCTGACTGGATTAAAATAACATTTCTGGAAAAGATTACTGCAAGAAAATTTTGGATAATGATTTGTATATATTTGTGTATCAAGATAATAAATACCCTTTTATTTATTTTATTTATGAAAATACTTGAAAATATATTGCACATATACATTAACTAAATGTGTTTATTAAAAATAATTCAAAATATATTATCACAGAAAAAAATGTAAAGGTTAGACATTAGAGGCTTCATTACATAACAGTAGATATATTGGCAAAGTTGTCTCTCACATGTCAGCCAATTTGCTAAGTCATCATAATCAAAGGGGAATAAGAATGCAATAGAGTGTCAGGTTTAGACATTTCAGAGATTATTAAGTCATGCTGAAAGTCAGAACTCTTCAGAATAATATCAAGGAAAGCACAAGCTATGGAAAATTAACTGAAAAAGACAACTTATCTAGGCAGATTTATCATCAGAAACTTCAACTTTTCTGATCAGTTGTGATCCTTCAATAGCTCTCTCTGTAATGAAATGTTGAAATGGAGAAGAAATGAGGACTTAAATTGTTTTATAATATTCTCTTTCATATAGCATGAATTAAGATAATCATCCTACAAGAAAAAATATGAGACATTCAAGGAAGCAAAACACTGGAACATTCACTAAAGAACTATCAACAAAAGTATAGACAAATATTTTAAGAGTATTTTAGGAGATTTGAATACCTTTTGGAATACCAATTCCAAAGCAATAACAAATAGCAAGTGACAGGTGATTCAGAGTTCTCCAAGGCTGATTGGCAACAACTGCAATGAATGAGAAAGGACAGAGTTTCAGGAAAAGGTTCAGGAGGTGTGGGGGGGGGGCAGGGATTTATTAGCTGATAATGAAATCAGAGTGATTAGAGTAATGGAAAAGAATTGATAGAGAGAATGAATGATGAGGTTTTGGTTGATCACGTAAAATTAGAAACTATCAAAGTCAAGGAATGTAAACGGAAGCTAGCATCATGAGTATCTCCTTGGAAGTGAAACCATCCCCTATAGTGGCAGTATTTAAAATTGTGCCATGAAAATGGATAGTGAAATTTATTGAAGATGGAGGCCATTTAGATTAAGATATCAAGTACTATGCTATAAACCTAGCTGAGGCTACTTAACTGCTGTTCTTCAGTTAAAACAAATGTAGCATGCACAGTTACTGAATTTTATAAAACAGTCATTGGAAAAACAATTTTAAAAAATAATAAAATTATGTATATGCATTGTGAAATGCACGTGGAATCAAGGCTTCTAGTATCATAATTGGTTTTGCTACTTTGTATGAAGCACTTTAAACTTTTCTCCTGTACAATAAGAATGGATTTCTCAGTACATACTCAATTCTCAACTGAAATACTGAATTTATTTTTTAACTTATAGCCACCCTTTAAGACATACAAAATACTATCAAATAAATGTATTGAAGGAACACTTATGAGTGCTATAAAATATATTTGGAATATTTTGAAATAACTCTGCAAGAATTATTTCTTTAACTATTAGATGGATAGATATGTGTGTGTAAATGTACATGATGTACATATATGTGCATGTGTGTATATATATAATATATTTTTTTCTTATTCTAATTGGTAGAAGATATTTAAAATGCTATTTTAATTCTGAAAAATAACTTGAAGCTTTTAATACTAACAAGACAAGACACTATTCCTGTATTATTCAGATTTTCTTCTACTTTAGAAGTTTCTCAACATTATTTTTAAGTATATAACAAGATATCAAAACCTTGTGTACCAGTTTCATTATCTGGCTGGACCAGAAAATAAGGAATAAGCCAGGTGAAATGCTGACGACAAGTGCCTTAAACTTGTTTTCAGACAGTAGAGTCCCTAGTGCAGTAAAAGGCAGTATAGGGCTACTGTTTTTTATATTTGTAATTGGGAACACCATCTTGTAGCTCAAATTATTAAATCGTATCAGATATTTCTATTAGGAGAAGATAGTTTTTGTGGTACTTTAGCTGTTTTCTATAATAACTCAGACCTAGGACTCACACTAGGTATTTCTGTCTACCTACTATATGATTTTGGGCACACAGATACACAAAACTTCATTTTGTTCTTGTGAAGATATGAGGGGGAACCAAAAAAAAAAAAAAATCCGGAATTATCTTTTGGAGAGCAGGCCCCTTGTAGTACACTTGGAATTGGTTCTTCCACATCAAACAGGCAAAGAAAGTTTTTATTGAGAAGTTTTGAGAAGGTTGCATCAGGATTTGTGGAAGAAGTGTCCCGAGTTGTGACAAGCAGGTGACTGATTTGTTCTTCCAGCATGAAAATACACCTGCCCACACCAAGCTGAGTGTCCAGCAGTTTTTGACCCAAAAAAGGAATAACCCTCATGCCCACCCTTCCTATTCACCCAATTGCCCCCAGTAGCATTTTGTTTGTTTCTCTGAGAAAAAAAATTCTTAAAGAGATACGTTTTATTGATGTGGAGAGGTGAAACAAAAACAGCAGAAGCACTAAAAGGCACCAAAATTGACAGGTTCAACAACTATTTTGAGCATTGGAAAAAGTATCTTGATAGGTGTATTGCATCAAATAAAGAGCATTTTGAAGGCGACTGGAGTTTAAACAAGTCAGAATAAATACACAATTTTAATAATAAATTGTACAATCTCTTCCCAAACTGGGTGATTTATTTGATAGGGGACTTCAGACTTGTTATTAGTGTTCTACTAAACCCAATTTGTAATTATTATAGTTATAATTTAACCAATATTACCTTTTCCTCAGTTTAATGCAACTTCTCTAGAATACTTCTCATGACGTGCAACAATAAGGTGAGTTTCATCTTATATATTCATCTATCACCCTGTAGCTGGCCACATTATAAAGCTGACATACCACATTATAATTTGATGTGCTTTATTCAGTATAAAATAATACATCACAAAACCCTTAAGGTCAAAGAACATGTCTTATAAGGAGGCTTTATATTCCCTGCTTTACAGAGCCAGCCTCACTTTTGAAAAGTTGCCCCAACACCCTGTATTTGAATTTTCTCTTTCTCACTGATAAGTATCTTAGTTTGGATGATAACTTATATGATCGTCCACTTATAAACCCTATACTCATAGAAACTACCAGAAAGTTAAGTAAAAGGTGGTTATACAATAAAGATTTGTAGAATTAATAAAATAATGAATAGTTGAGCAAATTAACTGACCACAGTCATCTTTAATTTTGCTTTTTAAAAAGATATTTTGGAATGTCCTCATTAAAAAACTTGGTCATTCACATCACATTCACAAGAAAAAAAAAGATGTAAATAATTGACTCAAATATCTTGTAACAAAATTTGCTATCATTTTCATATATTACTTGTGAGAAAACTATTTCTGCATTTTATATGAACAGTTATTCATTTTTTCAGTTTAACTCTTTTTTCTATTTCTCTCTCTGTCTCTCTTTAATGCTTTCTTAGTGGTTTGTCATTTTTCATAATTTTTTATAGTATCAATTCAGACAAAACTTAAAAGATCTTTATGTGGTGTCTCCGTTAAGAATAAAAATACTTCATTTACGGCTTTCAGTACTTCTTATCTATTTCTTTTTGAAGAATTTGATCATGAATTATACATACCAACGCAGCATGAGATATTCAGCTCATGTTCTTTTATTCCATTTCAGTCTACCAAACAAAGAGAGCATAATATGTATAGCAATATGCGAGTACTATTTAATAGTATTTCTCCCATTACAAGGCTCAGATGAGGTCTAGCATAACAATATTTCACTCTGTGCAAGTACAGTAAGTCATTTAAATAACTGAAACAGAAACTTTTTTGAGTATATAAATTATGCTTCTCAAAGTGTAACAGTTGTTTCCCAAAAGTCAGACAGAAATATTATTGCTGCAAAATAGAGTTGCTATCATACAAAGTCAAAGTTATGCACACTTTTGGAAACTTAGAAAATTAATATAGATTTATAAGTCCAATAATTACTTTTAAAATAGTTTTGACAATATTCACCACAAATTTGAATTTGTAATTGCTCAGTTTTTCTGTTCAGTTTAATTGCACTAAAAGTTAATTTACGCTAAAAGTTTTCTGCAACAAATCTTTCTAAATCTAAACAGAATAAGTCTTTCCCGTTTATTGAGGAGTTCTGAGTTATATTTTAGGAGAGTGCATGAACTGAGACCTGAGATTAGCTTCTGGTAACTCCTAGTAACCTCAAAGCACTAATATACATTATTTTAGCTAACTTACTCTTTAGACAGCCAATCTCAGTTATCCTTCTTTTATAAACCAATTGATTCAGACTTTGTCACATTTTTTAGACAACTATTGGGGCAAATACATTTTATTTAACAGTAAAAAAGTATTTTTCTATAACTAATGTAGAGAAATAAATGAAAGACAACAGTGACAAAATAAACAATTAATTTGTAAGCTCCATTTGTTTATTTACAATGCATAGCACATCAAACTACTCCAGAACATGTACAATGGAAGTGTAAAATTATCAGATTGCTTGTGGTCACAGTTTTTCTATTTAAGCCTTTATGGTTTGACAATTGTTTGCATTTAAATTAACTAGTACAGTATCAGTGGTAGTTTTTCTTTTCATTTTAAATGCTTTAGGTTTTCTTAACATATTCTTTTATTCAAGCTAAAGAGCTAATCTAGGATTTAGAATCTGTAGCAATAAAATCATGATTATATATTTGAAATACCAAAGCAATCCTTTAAAAATTCCTCTTAAATATGATACACATAACCGGGTGTGGTGGCACATGTCTGTAATTTCAGCTACATGGAAGACTGAGGTGGAAGGATTGCCTGAGTCCAGGAGGTCGAGGCTAAGGTAGTTGTGAGCATGCCACAGCACTCTAGCCTGGGCGACAGAGTGAGATTCCAACACAAAAGAAAGAAAGAAAGGAAGGAAGGAAGGAAGGAAGGAAGGAAGGAAGGAAGGAAGGAAGGAAGGAAGGAAGGAAGGAAGAAAATATGTATACACACAAAAAATTTTTTGAAAGTTCTTAACTATATTTGTTTTTATGTTAGTCCATTTAAAATAACTTGATTGAAAATTAATCTTGTGTATATTCGAGTGCTTGCAAAATAAATAATTAATTATTCTTCTGTCCCTAAGCCACTTAATCTCAGTGCACAAATGGAAATTAGAGTTTGAATATTTTATTTTTATTTTTAAAAATAATATTTATAAAATACTGATTCTGTGCCAGAGTTGGTTATCAGTGCCTTGATAGATGCTTTATTCACTACTTACAGAAAAATATATTCCATAATTATTACTATTATCACCATGTTAAAGATAACAAAACAAAGTTATAGCATGTTAAGAAACATTTTAGGGACACATAGATAACCAAGTGGCAGACTCTAACCAAGAGCTTTGATTCTACAATTTGTTCTTTTATGCCTTATTCGGTAGCTGTTCAGCAAGCCCATTCCTAGAGAAACTGTATAACAGTAACACCTTATTCTAATAAAACAAGAAAAAAATCAAAATAGCAATAATAAAAAACACATTACTCAAATTTCTCCTGTATTAGATTGTTAGTCACACATGATTTTACAAAACTTACATTGTTTACTTTCGAGATTACAGTATGCATCCCCAATAAACTACATCATAGTATCAATTAGATATTTTAGTAATTTCCATAAAATGAGAGGTCTTTGAGCATTACATTGTGATTCCCAATTTTGTATTATTGCTGTTAGATATTTTATTTCTATATATATTTTTAATTCATTTTTGGTAACTTTAATAACTAGGTCAACTGTGATTCTACTCCCCTGAAATATTTTCTCATGGCTCTGTCTCCGGGTTTAACTGGTAGATTTTGATTAAATACTAGACACAGTGTTAAAAAAAATACCAATTCTGTCAGATGTTATTGTTTTACAAACAGGAGATATCTTTGTGTCCAGTATGCAGTTAAAACAGAAGCCAATCACTTTATCACAGTATGAAGCTAAACCAAGCTGAACTTGTTTACTTTAGGACTCATGAGCTCATAGTGCTACTTACTCTTGGAGCAGCTTCTCAAGAATCTCAACCAAATTTTCTCCTTCTTGGAAGACCCTGAAATTCTTTTATTTACTCCATTGCTCTATGAAACTGCTGAAAACTCTTCTCAGTCCTGCTCTTAATTGGTAAACAATTAAGAAATGGCTCAAGAACCAAAAGCAGTGACTATTCTTTATTTTTCTTGTCTTTCATTCTCTCTGGTTAGTTAATTTCTATACTCAGGCTGCTTTGAAAATTCAAAATGTCCTTTTGGCCTGCTCAGGCCCATGAAACTGCCAAAACTATTCAGCTTTTCAACCACTTGCAGGATCTTCTGCTTGCTTTTCCATTATTTACAATTTGGCAAAAACTTTGAGGACAAAGGTGGTAAAATGTCAGGTTCACTAAAATGCACTTCTCTTTTGTCTAGCTACCTGAAAACTCAGCTGTCGTGTGTCTCTGTCATAACTTCAAATGACTGGCTTTTACGTTTCTCTAGCAAGTCTAATGAACTTGGTAGGAGGATTGATTTCATAAAACCTATTCTGTCATAGCAGAAAGAACTCCTCTCCATTCTTTACTCGGTTAAATTATGTTTATATTCAATAGCATAATTTTCTTTAATCTTTAAAACATTTATCTCAGTTTGTAAGTTTGCATTTACTTTCAATGATAAACTTATCAAGCACAGGAAAATGGGCTGCTTCTGTACACCCCAACCCTAAGCATCTATTTCAGGAATATTTGAGTGAACTCTATTTATTAAATAAAAAAGGAAATAAAATGTGTTAAACACTATCTCTGATATCTTATAATATTGTGCAAATTATACACTGCCCTTTCTTATGGAAGAATTATACATTCTTATTCATTGATATCATGCTTGACTTTGGGAATTTCTTTGATTAAGAAATATAAATAAAAGGAATTTATTTTCTATTAGAAGAATGAAGACCTGTCATAACATTCCTCTCTATTCTCTTCATTCCCCCTGGCAAAAGAATAACCAAAACAATGTTTCATAGACTGTCTGTAAAGTCTGGGCCTTTGAATGAAGTAAAAGAAGAATTAAATGAACTCAATCAGTAACAGTTATGTAATGGAAGAGATAAGTAAATATGTGCTCTTATAAGCTGATGAAATTTTAGAATGCTTTTTACTGCTTCATAGTTTGACTAAATTCATTGATATGGATATTAAACCAGGAATGGGTGCTATTATAACAAAAAGTAAAATATATGGTGCTATTTTGGAGGCTAAGCTGAAAAAGTGAGGAAACTATTAAGGGATGTTAGAAAAATTACAAGCCATGTTAGGTTATGTAATGTGAAAATTTTGTTAAAACTGCAGCATGTGGTTATTTGGAAGACCTAAAATATATTCATTAAACTTTTACTTTAAGTAGAAAACTAAGAAAATTAAAGATGAATTATATACTATTGATTTCATTTGACAGGATAGTATTATAATCTTTAAAAAGGCTCATTTTTTAAAAGCAGGGATGAACGGGAATAACAGATTCTCAAAAATTCTGGAATTTAATTAATTCTTATCTCCAACTGATAAAAGATAAAAGTAAGAATACTTTGAGTTATCCTATTAAAACTCAATCATATGCTAAGCATCAAATCAAGGATATGGTCACCATTCTTTTATAAAAATTCTTAATTGAATCAGAAGACACTGAGTGAATCATGTATTTAACTGGCTAAGTAAAAAAGACAATACAATACTAATAAGACTAAATAAATACTCAAAGTATTTCTTCCCCATGAAAGCCTAATAGTCTCAAGGCATCTGCAATTTTTATATATATATAAATTTATATATATATAAAAAAGTCTGTTTAAGTTCTTGGAAGAACTGGCCTACCAATGGGCTCATTATTTTTTGGCTTTTAACCTTCTACACTAGAAACAAGCAAGGAGGAAAAAAAGCCTAGGATTCATTGCAAGGTAGGTCACCAGTGTTCAAGAGAGCTGCCTAGGGTGGAAGAAATATCAAATTCACTTGTGTCACTTGTACCACAGCTGAGAGACCTGGAAACAACGGCCACCCCTGGGTTATGTACTCAGGGGTTACATGACTCATTGGGCAAAGATTTGGAAAACATCTTGCTTCCAGGGAAGAGAGACAAAGTTGTAGCTGTCCCAGGTAGTTTCCACTTAACTAAAGATTACATTCCCTAGGAGGAACAGAAACCAGACGCAAACTGTTTCAGCCATTTCATTCGTACCTCTAGATACTGTGTTTCCAGCATATTCTACAGTTATTCTAGACTCTCATCAGGAGACCCTGAGAAAATTTTCCTTCTAAGCTCATTCAATTATTAAACTGAATTCAGACTTTTTAAGACTGAGGGCCCTTATTATTTGAAGAGTGTCAGCTGGGGGTGCTTTCAGTCTTGAGAGGTAGCTCATAATCTTCGGTATGTAGTTCCCTGTATTTTCTAACCAGCAATGGAATGCCAAATCTTTCTCACACTTGGGATATCTCTGATGTTCTCTTCTGATAACAGCCAACAAAATTATTCTTTTGAATGGATATAATTATATTAGACCAACTCAGATAATCTCTCTTTTTAAAACTCAAAATCAACTGATTATTAACCTTAATTGCAAATGTGTCATATGATGTTACAAAGTTAGACCAAGATATCACATTAAATTCACAGTGATAGGGATCAGAATAAACTATCAAACAGAGTTATTTTCCCGAGTAAATGTTAGTTTATAAAATTTGAAAAAAAAATGCTGCTCTAGTACAGATTCTGCTCTTTTGCTTTTTCATTGAGTTTCACTAGTCTTTATATTTATTTCTGGATGGAGACTACCCTCATCAGAATTCATAAAACTTTGATGTCTCCATGAACACCTCTGCAGACACATTTATTGATTCTTTAAGAGAAACTTGTCTTTCTGAATTCTTCTTTGTTGCTTCCTTGGACAAATGGAAAAGAATTTTAATGTCACCTTTCACTAAAGAGTAGGCTTTCCTGTTTCTCTACTCTATGCAAGAATCTAAATTTACTTTGAGCAGGTCTAAGGTCACATTTTCTATCTTGACTTATACAGTACAGTTCTAGGATCAACTCTACATACATGTTATTCCAAAGTATACTTACACAAAGCACTTAAAATGGTATACTCACCGTTTTTTCCCCTGAAAATTCTGTAACTAAGTGGATTTAAACTAGTGTTGTTGAGAAGGCAGTGGTCATGAAAAATGTTCCAAAAACTCCTCAAAGGATGAAGATGAGAACGTCTCCTCTCTGGGTCACATTCTATGAAGTACACAAGTCAAACGTGTTCATCTGCCTATAAAAGCTTTTTTTCAAAGTCTGCTCGTTTTTTAATTTTGTTTTGCTTTTGTGTTCTTGTGTACAAATTGCAGTGCTCCACAGAGAATGTGTCAAGATCTGACATTTTACTGTATCATAACTATTGCCGAAGTAACACTGCCACACACTTTACTAGAGAAACTCCAGTCTGTGATTAGGTATAGCTGGTATTAAATTATTTTAAGGAGATAATTTGACAAATGACACAACTTTCTCTATTCTGGTAAGAATTATGTTCAATAACAGGCAAAACTAAGTGATGGTGGTAGAAATCAGAAGAGAGGTCCAAGGAAGGATCAGAGGTGACTATTGACTAAAATTGAGCATAAAGAAACATTTTTGGGTGAAACAAATATTGTATATTATGGCCTAGGTTGTGACTAAATATGTAAATATATGCCAGACTATAGACTTGTACCTTTTCATTCCTCAATATATTTTATTATTAATTAAAAAACACAAAAAAGAAAATATCAAATGAGTAAAACCAACAAAACACCCTTTATTTAGATCTACTAGTCTTATGTATTCAATATGCTCATATCTCTCATTGTTTTTTACATGTATTAAATATAAACATCCTAGTATAATTTTATTTACCACCTTAACATTTTATTTCAATTAATATATGTACTACTTTTTATATGATGTATCTTCCATTAAATTACTTTATAAAAGGACGCCTATGAAATTCATGGTTTGATGTAACCATTATTTAGTTTCTTGCATACTATTTAAAATTAGAAACGCATGCAACAGATTTTAGTAATAAACATCACTTCAAAAAATAGTGAAAATATCCAAAGCCATTCATTCTTTAGTGTTAGGACAAAACTCATTCTTTTAGATTGAGAAAACGAAAATATTTAAGTTTAAAAAAAACTGAAGAGAGTATCCTGAAAAAGAGATGTATACAATATACAATGGTTAGTACCTTTAGTTCTGATCTCAGCTAGAACACATTTTTGTCTCCTATGCTGATGGCTTTAGCTGACTGCAAATTCCAGTCTTAAAGCAATATAGTGGCAGCAAATTGTTTTTAAAATTATACAAATTCTTTGTAAGTATTTAAAATTATCCTATAGCCAAAATATTTCATTTCTAAATAAAATTAATATATACTCCAGTAGTTTTGAAGCTAGAAGAAAAAAATAGAATAAAAACCAGCTATTTTACTGAGACTCTATCTCTAAATAAATAAATAAATAATCTGGGCATGGTAGTAGACAGGTGTAGTGCCACCTACTAAGGAGGCTGAAGCAGGAAGATTGCATCTCTTGAGCCTAGGAGTTCCAGACTGCACTTCAGCCTCAATGACGGAGTGAGACTCATCTCTAAAAAGTAAATAAATAAAACTATTTTTAGTGTTCTCACTTTTAGAATTTAGATAGACATTCTTTCTGATAAAAGAAGCTGAGTATATGTTAATAATATTTTACAGTTTTATTTGAAAGAAAAATGTTTACATGTCCTGGAAAATTGGATTTCAGTTGCAATTCTCTAAAGAATTTATATTACTATTAATTTGTCACCTCCAGAAAAACATTTAAAACAATTAACCACAGCTGAAGTTAATAGATTTTTAATTATTATTACTTTTAAATGATTTTCAGTGGATTTGCTCTGTCTTAGGTCGAAACATAAGTTTAGTACAGATTTGCAACTAATCAATAGTTTAGTACAAATTTGCAACTAATCTATGTATGACAGAAAATTAAAAGTTTTAGAAGAAGGACCTCCCTAATCAACCAAAGGAACATTGAAAGCAGAGAATGAGTAAACCAAATTTAACTACTCATTCTGCCGTTATTACACATAACATATTTGTCATGAAAAGTAAGATACAAGAATATTATTTATAAAGAGGAAACAAACAAAAAAAGAAAGTCACCTTTTGTAATTTAGAAAATACTGTGATGACATTTTATCTTTTATCATTGCTCTCCTTACTTTCCTATAGTGTGCTTCTTTTTAGGTTTGAGTTATAGTTTACAAAAACCAAGAACTTATGAATATGTAAATGATGGCATAGCTATGTCAAAACAAATGGTCAAAACCTACTTAATAATTATTGAGAATTTTATGTGCTGAATGAAGAATAAGCTTTGTGATTTCCATGTGTCTCAGATTTATCTTGAATTACTTCAATTGTATATAAATTTATCTATTTTGTAAATATCATATGTAAAAAGAAGTCAACGCACTCAAAAATAAAATATGTTAGAAAATTATATGTTTCTTACCAAATAATGTAAACAATAGGGAGTGATTTATGTTTTCTTGGCAAATTGAATTGCTAAAAACTTTTGTTTGATTTATTGGTTAAACAAAAACATCTTACACTAAGAAATTAGAGTCACACATCAATCTTTTATCTTTTATTAAATTATAAAAAGAACAGAGTTCCCCAGGAGGTACCCTTCTCACTTCTCACCATTCTTACAGTTCAGTGGAATTGCTCCCTGTGGTGATATTCCACATAACACAGAATAATTTATCTTCATCTATTTTGACTGTGAACTGCTTATTTTTAATAAATATATTGATTTTCCTTAAATTTCTTTGAAGCTGATTGACTTTTCTCTTCTTGATCAGCACTTTTTTTACCATTAACATAATTGCTACCATCTACATGAAAGACATTTTATTCTTAATTATCTGGAAGAATATTGTAGCGAGAAGCACACTTATTATGTGCTGAGTCACAGCAAATAAAATTGATGCAAAGTTAAAAAATCTATCATCTTTCCAGGAAGCTGGGTAATGTTTTTATGACTTTTTTTCCTGAAAGATAGCATAACTTGGAGATATTGCAGGTTCAGTTTCCGCAGAACATGAAGCAAATATAATAAAGTGAGTGACACAAATTTTCAGCTTCTCAGCACATATAAAAGTTATGTTTATATTATATGTAGTTTATTAAGCATGAAATAACTTTATGTCTAAAAATGTATATGCCTTAATTGAAAATAATTGTTTTCTATAAAATCCTAACAATCATCTAAGCCTTTAGTGAGTCATAATCTTTTTTCTGGTGAGCATGTTCTCTTGGTGTTGTTGGCTGCTGACTGATCTAGGTGGTGGGTGCTGAAGATTTGGGTGGCTGTGGCCATTTCTTAAAATAAGAAAACAGTGGATTTTGCTACATTGTTTGACTCTTCCTTTCATGAAGGATGTATCTGTAGCATGCAATTTTGTTTGACAACATTTTACCCACAATAGAACTTCTTTCAAAATTAAAGTTAATCCTTTCAAAACTTGCCACTGCTTTATCAACTAAATTCTTACAGCATTTTAAAGCCTTTTTTGGTCATTTCAACAATGTTCACAGCGTGTCCACCAAGGAGAGATTTCATGTCAAGAAAGCACTTTCTTTGCATTCTCTTCAACTCCTCATTTTTTCCAGTTGATCATTATACTGCAGCAATTCAGTCATATACAATTCTAGTTCTTTAGTTATTTTCATCACATCTCTAGTGACTTTCTTAACTAAAGTTTCAAACACATCAAAGTCAACCATAAGATTGGAATCAACTTCTTCCAAGCTCCTGTTAATATTTTGATGTTCTCCCATGGAATGCAAATATTCTTAATGGCATCTGGAGTAGTGAATCATTTCCAAAAACTTTCAACGGACTATGCTCAGATCCAGAGGAGTCACTATCTACAGCAGTTATAGCATTATAAAATATATTTCTTAAATAATATGACTTCAATGTCAAAATTATTTCTTGATCCACGTGCAGCAGAATGGGTGTTGTGCTGGCAGGCATGAAAACAATATTAATACCCTTGTACATCTTTAGCAGTGCTGTTGGATAATCAGATGCATTGTCAATGAAGAATAACATTTTGAAAGGAATCTTTTTTTTTCCTGAGTAGCAGATTTCAACAGTGGCCTTAAAATATTCCGTAAACCATGCACCCAGGCTCTGTTGTTCCATTTACAGAGCAGGTTTAGTGTAAGTCGTAAGGGGCTTAGGACTTTCAGAATAGTAAATGAGCATTGACTTCAACTTAAAGTTACCAGCTATATTAGTCCCTAACATGTGAGTCATTCTATGCATTAGTCATTTGAAGCCAGGCATTGACTTCTAGCTATGAAAGTTCTAGATGGCATCTTTTTTTCCAATAGAAGACCTTCATCTACATTAGTGCAGCCTCCTTCATCCATGATCTTTACTAAATCGAACTTGCTGCGGCTTCTCCAAAGAACTTGCTGCTTCCCTTGCATATATTATGGAGATGGCTTTGTTCCTTAAACCCTAGGAGCCGACTTTTGCTGGCTTCAATTTTTTCTTCTGCAACTTCCTCGTTTCTCTTCAGGGAATTTAAGAGAGTAGCACTTTTAATTTCCTTCTAGAATTTTTTATTTGCATTCACAACTTGGCTAAATGTGTTTTAGCATGCCTTCCTCGGTAAGCTTGATCATTTTTACTTGTGGATTTGGAGTGAGAGATGAATAGTTAGAAGTCATTGTAAGGCTAATAATTGGCCTAATTTCAATATTGTTGTGTGTCAGGGAATAAGGAGGCCTAAGAAGATGGGGCAACACACAGTTGATGAAGTAAACAGAACTCACATAACATTTATTAAGTTTACCATCTTACATGCACACATTTGTGGCACTCTGAAACAAACAGTAGCATTAAAGATCACTGATTAGAGATTATCATAACAGATATAATAATAATGAAAGTGATTGAAATATTGTGAGGGTTACCAAAATGTGACACAGAGACAAGTGGACACACGCTATTGGATAAGCAGTGCTGATAAACTAATCAATTCAGGGTTGCTGCAAAACTTCAATTCGCAAAAAATCCAATTATCTACAGACCACAATAAAGTGAAGTTCCATAAGATGAGGTGTGCGTAGATATAATTTTATGAGACTCATTAAGCAGTTGTCTAGAAGTAATGACATATAGCATTATATCTTCTCATTTATAGTTAGATAATACTTTAAAAGTGGTTATAAATCAATAAGAACTATCTTGGATTAAATATTCAAGCAAATTTGCTCTATCAATGTTGATCTCTGCTCATGTAGCACTCATAAAACTGAATATTTACATTTTTCCATAACATTTACTTTATTTTGTTGGTAATTATATTAGTTTTCTGGAACTGCTATGACAACATACTACAAACTGAGTGACTTAAACAACATATTTTTATTGTCTCACTTGTATGGAGGCTAGAAGTTTGAGAATAAGGTGTTAACCGGGCCATACTTACTCTGAAGTCTCTAGGGAAGAAATTGTTTTATACCCCTCTCTTAGCTGTTCATGGTTTGACAGTGATCTCTGGTGCTTTTTGGCTTGTGGCAGAATAATTCCACTGTTCACATGGCATCCTCCCTTCATGAGTGTCCAAACCTCCCCTCCCTAGACTAGGGACTCGACCTCTACCAGTATGACCTCAATCTTACTAATTACATCTGCAATGACTCTATGACACTATTTCCAATTAAGAATAGATTCTGAGGTACTGTGCTTAGGACTTTTAATTTCAGGGGATATAATTCACCTACAATAGTAATACAAATGCTTCCTTAAGCATCCTACAACAATATTAGCTTTATTGTAAAATAATTTTTTTAATTTGAAACAAAAAAAACCCAAAAAAATCATATTCGAAAACATGTCTTTTACAAATTGTGAATCCTGTGTGGCTTAATATATTATCCTATCTAATATACAAGATTAGTATCAAGTGGATATTACAGTGTACTTATTAAATGATGTAAGAGTGAGAATGCAATCGGAAGCTTTAAATGTAGTACTATATAAGATTTATAAACACTATTATAAAATGAAAACAAAGCTAAATGTTCCATATTTCAAAGTATGCTTTTGAAAAACTCTATCATCTATTTCAAAGAGAAAACATTATTTTTGATAATATAGATGATGAATAGAGTTTCATTTATTCATTTCTCACTTTGATGCCTTCCACTCTCAAGATACATGTTTTATTGGGTTTTTTTTGTTTTTGTTTTTTGCTAAAACTCACCTCACTAGGGGATTCCTTCTTCCAAATAAAGAGTAAACTTTCACATAAAGAGAAAAATGTTTTTTACCCACAACAAAAAGTTAGATCCTGCTGAGTCTTTCCCCGGGCTTCTATAAAAATTCACAGGTGAAGTTCTAACACCTTAATAAGAAAACCAAAACAGCTTTGATCAGCTAAACAGAAATAGTTTTTATTCCAAGCACGTTAAAATACATAAAGAAATCACAGTACAGGCATTGCTTTTGACTTTTATTCTCTCGTTTGTGATATTTTATGACAAAAACTTTGAAATTCGCTTAAAAATATTTTCTAACTTTAAAAGTGTAACTTGAAATAATTCCGTGCTGGTTGTGGTAATTAATTCAATTTCCTGCCATGTTATGAGCCTGGCCCCTGTTTCTTGCTTTATTTAAGAAATTATTTAGAATAATAGTATGCTTAATCAAAAAAGCATGTGTCAATAATTTAAAAATACATATTTAGGTGTTTTATAATGCAAATCAGCTATTATAGCTCACATATTGATTTGGTAATCATATCTCTGGCTAAAAATTTCTACAGTTGTCAGTAATTTTATTTTTTCTAAAGTTGTGATTTTTAAAGAAAATCTAACATCTATTTTTTCCTTTTTTTTTTTTTTTGAGTCAGAGTCTCACTCTGTGGCCCAAGCTGGAATGCAGTGGTAAGCTCCCGGCCACCAGGTGATCCTTTCGCCTCAGCCTTCAAAGTAGCTGAAACTACAGGGAGTGCTGCCACACCCAGCTAATTTTTTTATTTATTGTAGAGATGAGGCCTCACCAAGTTGCCCAGGCTGGTCAAACCCCTGGGCTCTGGCAATCCTCTGGCCTGACCTCCCAAAGAGCTGGGATTGCAGGCTTGAGACACTGCACCTAGACTCATTTTTTTCTTGTTAAAAGTATACTTGTTTAGTTTATACCATTTGGAATATAAAGACAGTTGAAAGAAATTTAAGATTACATATGGAAGATTACAAATATAGAGGCCCACGATTGATGTAGTTAATATAAATTTGATCCTGTATACATATATAAAATTTTATACATAAAAAAATTGAGATTTTATTTTGTAAATAATGTTTTATTGCTTTACTGGTATGCTTATTATGTTTTAAACATTGGTCTGATTAAAGCAAAATTTACATGACTTCAGTCGCTATATTATTCTCTTGAATAGGTGCATGACAATTGGTTTATCCATTATTTTCCTATATGGCTATTTTAATTTTTAATATTTTCTGTGAATTACAAATAAATTTGTTATAAAAATAATGGTTTGTCTTTGGTGATCTTTAAATTTTCACCAAAAAATGACATCAAATTACAAAAATTTAAACAAATTTTTGAATTTTTATTGCTGTAAATATGTATTACAACATTTCTAAGGGGGCAAATCAATGTATTCTCTCAAAATAATGTATAAAATTTGTTCATAAGTCATAGGCACAAATGAAAAAATAAATTTCCTTTTGGTTTAATTGTGAGAGCTTTCTGTAACTTCTGAGGTTACTATTAAAATGTTGATCATGTATATCTATATCTTTGTATGTAAATTATCTGCATTTTTTCTATTTTTCTGTTGGAATACTTACGTTTATTGTTCTATAAGAACATAAAGGTCAAGTTGTGGTTTTTAGAAATATTTTTAACTTTGTCAATTTTGGGGGCTTTAGGGGGGCTAGTACAGACAATATGAAATGACATATAATAAAATCTGTCAATATTATCTTTTATTAAATTTTCAATAGTTTATATTAAAATTACTCTTCAGTGCTAAAGCTATTTACATATGCCCATATTTTTACTTATTATTTATAAACCTTAAAACTGGCATTCTGCAAAAATTATTTTTGGAAATGTTGTTTTGGTTTTTATATATTAATCACAATTTTTTTGGAGGCATGGTGATGCATTATACGTTAGGAAGTACGTGACTATTATTAAAATATTTTAGTTGTCTGTGTTCATGTATGTGTGCATGTTTTCAGGTTTTAAAACTTTGTATTTGCATATTTTAAAAATTGTGCATTCCAATAATTAAAATCATTTGAACAAAAATATGGTCCTCTGATTAAACTGCATTTTATAGCCTGCAGGACACCTTGGGCCAGCTTGATTGTCTCTAGATTTCACTGTCGTCCCACCCCACTTCTTCCTTCACCAACATGCAAGCTCTTTGCTTTCCCTGCCAGCCAGACAGGCAAATGAGAGAGGCAAGCGGCCTTCGTTGTCAGTAGTTCTTTGATGTGAAAAGGGGCAGCATGGTCATTGAAACTTGATCCAACCTCTTTGCATCTTATAAAGTTAAACAGCTAAAAGAAGTAAAATATGAAGGCAGTGCTTGTGGAATGTACAGTGCATACTGGCGACGCTGGCCTCATTACAATTCGCCTGCTTGCTTCTCCTGTTCGAGCCTTTCTTTGGAAGGCAGTGGGTTTTTCTCTTGCGTTTCTGTCTTCAATTTTGACTTAGCGAATTTCTTGATCTCAGTCATATCGGGTTTGTCAGACAAGGTCTGGGAAGGAGCAGAGAGAGGCTTTTGAGCCAGCAAAATCTGGTCTACGCAGTGGCCAATGCACAGTCTTTTAAATGATTGCACTTTACAAAATGTTTTTCAGTGTAGGTTAAGAAGACTACACATTTTTATTAAGTTAGTGAAAATCTTAACAAAAGTCATTTTTGCCAAAGTATATAGACAGATATCTGTTCTATTTATGCACTGTTGTATAACAAATTTCCCACAGGATGTAATGTTGTATAGAACTCCTCCTTTTCCACAGGGGTGTATTCCAAGACCACCAGTGGATGTCTGAAATCTTCGTTAGTACTGACCCTTAAGTAGACTGTGGTTTTTTAAAAACCTAATAACCAAGACAACTGCTAAGTGACTAATGGGGAGGAATTGTGCACAATGTAGATACACTGAACAAAAAGATTATTCATGTCCTGGGTGGGATGGAGTAAGACGGTGTAAAATTGTAATGATTTAATGAAGAACAATTTGAAAACACATAAGACACTTTGGTAAACTTTTGACTTGAAAACAATTGTTCATTTCATAGGTCTATTTGTACAAGAATGGAAGAAACACCGAGGATGTGATAGAGTAGGCAGATTGAAGTAGGGAAATATGAGGACTTTGGGAGACTGTAGGAAAATTCAGAAAAGAATGAGAAACCCAACACACCTGCTTCAGCCAACTCAGGATGTTTGTGATTAAAAGCTAACCACCAAAAAAGGCACAGTTGGGGAATCCCTCTGGGCATGTGCACAAATTACCAAGTTAATGTTTATTTTCATTATTCATTCATTAACATAGTAAATGACACATCATCCAGCACCATGAGAGTTCTGGCCCTGACCATTTATAGTAGTAAAATGAGTAACACTTCATTCCAGGAAGTACCCTACTGTGGCTTAGAAAAATTTACTAATTTAAATAGAATATCCCACCCCATTCATTAATGTAGCTCACAAAACTCTCAAATCAAAGGCCCCTGGCTCAAAACTTCATTGCATTTGCCCATACTTTACCCTGAAATGTGCACTATTCTATTTTCACTTTTGATAAACTTGTTAACATCTTACTACTTTCAGGTCACTCTGAAATTCTTTTAGCGGTGTAGTTAAGAACCAAGCACAGAACACTAGTAACAGGCGCAGACTCCCAGTAACAGATGGACTTCTTTGTCTTCTCTGTCCAAATGAAAAATCACTTGCTTTAAATTAGTAGACTTTCATTTGTTTCTGTACTTCTCAGATTATTTGTTACTGACTTTGTTTATTGTATGGCTTGAAGGAATTCTCAAGGTACAAAGTCACCTTTTAAAATGGCTTGCTATTCTCTTTGTGTTTGGTTTGTTTTTCTGCATCCACACCATCTCGCCTACTTGCAGAAGTAATATAATTAGTCCTTTGTAATGTCATACTTGTTTATAGCAGCCTTCCTCCTACTTATTTATGCTTTTCTTTTCCCATTTCTTTCTTCCTCTGGGAAAACTTAGAGACAAACTGGTCATTAAAAAAAAACTTCTGTTCCTACATACATAATATCAAATATTTAGTATGACTATATAGTGAAAAAGTACCAAAAGGAAATGAAAAAAAAAAAGATGATTATTTTCTTTTATAAAATGTATTTTGTTTCTTTTTTTATTTTCTTGCCAAAATTATTATTCTGGAAAAGAACAACAAAAACAGGTTCAACAATGAGTTTGAGTAATAATCTTGATTTCCAGGTTACAAAATAAGAAGAAAATACAAGGAAATAGACACAAATTTTGGCATGATTTACAGTTTTAAAAATTGTATGTATAATGCCAATATTTCTAATTATATTTAAGAAAAATTATGCATTGTTCTAGTAAGTAGTTGGATCATTGGGAAAATATAGTGATTTCATTGAATTTTAAAACCAACTCTACATTTATGCCTGATTTTATCATCATATAAGTATTATGTTAAAGCATCATTTTGTTAAAACAAGACATATTAATATTTTTATAATTTCAAAAATGTTTAATTTGCTACAAATATTCTATTGAGTAGGATTTCATCATTGTTTCCAAAAATTACCAAATATTATAAAGTATGAAAATGTGATTAGATGTATAATCATGAGCAGTTTCTTTTTCTTTTTTTAAATTGGAAACCTCACTCTGTCACCCAGAGTGGAGTGCAGTGGCATGATCACAGGTTACCAGAGCCTTGACCTCTTGGGTTCAGGTAATCCAGTCACTTCAGCCTTCTGGGTAGACTTCTGGGTGGACTGCAGGTGCATGCCACCATGCCAGGCTTTTTTTTTTTTTTTTTTCATACAGACAGGGTCTTAACTATATTGTGTAGGCCAAACTTGAACTTCTGAGTTCAGTGATCCTCCTTCATTGTCCTCCCAAAGGGATTAGAGGGGGAAGCCACTGTGCCCAACCTTGTTTTCTTAAATCAGTTTTTTCTTGTGAATCTTATAAATTTATTTTAAAATTCTGGATCTTAAGTAAACTTTACACTGATAAAGGACTTTGGCAAAGTCTCAAGGTATAAAATCAATATGCAAAAGATAGTCGCATTTCTATACACCAACAACAAACAAACAGAAACCCAAATAAAAAGCACAGTCCTATTCACGATAGCCAGGAAAAAAAAAAATACCTTGACATCTTCCTAACCAGAGTCATAAAAGACCTTTACAATGAAAACTATAAAACACTGCTCAAAGAAATCAAAGATGACACAAACAAATGGAAAAATATTCCATGCTCATGGATTGAAAGAATCAACATTGTTAAAATGTCCATCCTAACCAAGGCAATCTACAAATTTAATGCAATACCCATTAAATCGCCAGCAGCATTATTCTCAGGCCTGGAAATGACAATACAGGAATTCTTATGAAAACATAAACGACAACAAATAGCCAAAACAATCCTCAAGGAAAAAAAAAAAAAAAGG
>NW_007251168.1:336210-363682 GCF_000164805.1 Carlito syrichta | reverse complement strand
TGGTACAAGAACAGGCATATAGACAAATGGAATAAGATAGAGATTCCAGAAGCAAAATCTCAATTTCTCAACTAACTCATCTTTAACAAAGCCTCCACCACCAACTGGGGAGAGGAGAACCAATTCAGTAAATGGTGCTGGGAAAACTGACTGACCACATGCAGAAGATTAAAACAGGATCCCCACCTATCACCATACACAAAAATCAACTCTAAATGGATCAAAGACCTAAATGTAAAACCTCAAACTATAAGAACTTTAGAAAATGCAGGAGATAACCTTATGGAAATTTGAAGTGGTAACCAATTCCTGATCAAAATCCCAAGCACCCATGCCATAAGAGATAAGATAGACAAGTGGGACCTCATCAAACTGACAAGCTTCTGCAAAGCCAAAGAAACCACCAAGAAAGTGAGGAGACAGCCCACAGACTGGGAAAAAATATTTTCCCACTGTATTTCTGACAAAGACCTAACATCAAGGATCTATAAGGAACTCAAACATGCCAAAAAGAAAAAAAAGGAAAAAAAAAACAACCCGATTACAAAGATGGCAAAAGATACAAATAGACAGGTTTCAAAGGAAGACATATGAGCCAACAGATATGCGAAAAAATGCTCAGCCTCACTAGTCATCAAAGAAATGCAAATTAAAACTAAACTAAGATATCACCTAACTCCAGTTAGGATGGCTATCATCAATAACTCAAAAAATAACAGATGTTGGAGAGGATGCAGGGAAAAGGCAACATTTTACACTGTTGGTAGTAGTCTAAACTAGCACGGCCTCTACCGAAAATGTGTGGCGATTCCTAAAAGATCTAAAAACTGACTTTCCATACGACCCCGCATTCCCCCTACTGGGAATATGCATGGAAGAACTCAAGTCACTCTATAAAAATGATACCTACACACGTATGTTTAACGCCTCTTTGTTCACAGTAGCAAGAACATGGAACCAATCGTGCTGCCCATCAATAGAGGGCTGGATAAAAAAAAGTAGTACATATACACAATGGAATATTACACAGCTATAAAGAAGCATAAAATCATGAACTTCACAGCAACCTGGATGGACTTAGAGTATATAATGCTGAGTGATCTTTCATAGAAACAAAGAACAGAGTACCACATGTTCTCACTCATAAGTAGACCTTGAACAATTATCTTAATACTATAAGAATATAATTGGCAGTAATGGGAAATTGCCAGGTGAAGTGTGAGGACATGGGATTAACAGTAGTGGGAATCTGCCTCGGGAAGGGGGGCACACCTCATCAACAAGTGTACTTGCATAATGAACATTTGTATACCTAACTCTGAATTGTACCCCACATCTTTAAAATAATTAAAAAAAAAGAATCCTCAATTTTAAAATAAAATTCTATTTAAAGTTCAAAAGTCAGCTAGCAGAGCAGGTGAAAATAAATATATGTTCAGACTTGCAAACCCTGAATTTTTTGTTTATCTTATATACAAAAAGCAAATAAAAAATAAAAGAATGTTCACCAGTGAAATAAAGGAAAGTACAGAAAAGAAAAGCTACCAATGCTATTTCTGACTTTCATTTACAATGCAAAAACCTGGAAACAGTTTTTTTTAAAGAACAAAATTAACCAAAATATTAAGTAATCCTCAAATCCACACATTTACTTGAAACCATCAGAGGGCCAAGACAAGGAGTAATTGACTTGCATGACTTTTTTTTTTTTTTTTAAGAAAAGATTTTAAAATAATAAAAATTAGCAGAATGGAGTTGTAGAAATATTTCAGAAAATAATAGCTGAGAACTTCCCAAAATTAATAGAAGATGACAAATTATAGATAAAGGTATCTCTAAGAACACTAAGGAGGACAACTACCAAACACCAAAGACATTACAGTTAAAATAGAAATCTAACAGAGAAAATAGTCAAAGTAGAAAAAAGTAACATTTTGTAAGAACAAATATAAGAATCATAGCAGAATTATTATCAGAAAATATGGAAGATTGAAAAAAAACCTGAGTTCTGTACTTAGTAAACGTGCCTTTTAAACTGAGAAACATTTTTTCTGACAAAAAAGTGAGAAAGTCCACCAACAACAGACTTATAAAATGGGTAATCTGAAAATAAAATTATAATAAAATAGAAGCCAATATAATACTTCAATATAACCAAGTTGGTGACTCATTCATTGAAGAATAAAAAAAAATTGTCAAAAGAAATTAAAGACCTAAATAAATAGAAACACATTTCATGATCACAGATTAGGAAGCTTGATATTGTTGAGATTTTAATATTATCCAAAGTGAGCTATATATTGAATGCAATCTGTATCAAAATCCCAATGACAGGTTTTGCAGAAATAGAAAAATCATCCTAAACTTCATATAGAATCTAAAGGAAACTTCAACAGCCAAAATAATCTTTAAAAATAACAAAATACGGAGGACTCACACTTCTGACTTCAAAATTTACTACAAAATAAGGTAATTAAAATTTTGAGGTACTGACATAGACAGACATATAGACCAAATGGAATAGATATAGGGAGTACAGATATAATATCTTGAACAACTGACTAAATTATTTTTGACAATGGTGTCAAGATCATTCAGCTAGAGAATAGGCAGTCTTTTCAACAAATGGTGCTGAGAAAACTAGATATCCACAGGGAAAAGAGTGAAGCTGGATCCTAGCTCTATACACAAAAAGTAAATCAAATTAGATCAAAGACCTATGTATAAAGATAAAACTCTAAGATTTTTAAAGGAAAACACATGGCAAAGAGTTCACAACATTAAGATTAGTAATTTTTTAAAATATGACACCAAAGGCACAGGCAACAACAGAAAAATTTTGGTAAATTAGACTTTATGAATTTTGAATTTTCACATACCAAAAGATACTATTAACAGAATAAAGAGGCAACCTACAGATTGTGAAAAAATGTTTGCAAATCATATATATGTCAAGGGATTAATATTTAGACTATTTGGAGAACTCTTAATAACTAAAAAAACAAACACCAAATTCAAAATGGTCAAAGGAATTGAATATACATTCAATATAGGATGTCTACTGTCAAAAAAGAGAAAATATGTATTGGCAAGAATATGCAGAAATTTGACCCTGTATTGGTGAGAATGTAAAGTGGTACAGCTATAATGGGAAAGAGAATGGCAAGTCCATAAAAAATTATAATAAAACTATCATATGGTACAGCAATTCCACTTCTGAGTACCTAACCAAATGAATAAAAAACAGACTCTTAAAGAGATGTTTGTACACCTATGTTCCTAACAGCATCTTTCACAATAGCTAAAACATGAATGCCACTCAAGTGCCCATGAGCAGATGAACAAATAAGCTAATAATACAAGGGTATAAACATACAAGGGACTTCCTTGGGTGGTAGGAGCACATTTTTTTCTAATGAGGTAACTCTTGGTGGTCTCCTGTACAATCTCACAATTGTCTCAAATGAGACAATCATGTGATTAGAAGGTTAGAACTTTGTCTCAACCCCTAACCTATGGGGATAAAAGATGGGCTGAAGGTTGAGGTGATCACCAATGTCCCATGATGCAATCAATCATGTCCATATAATAGGGTCTCCATCAAAACACAAAAGGACAAGTTCAGAGAGTTTCTAGATTGCTGAACACATGAGGTGTTTGCAGGGTGGTGCACTCAGAGAAGTTTCTCGTCCTTTTCCATGTAACTCGCCGTGTGTATCTCCCCTTTTGACTATTTATATTCTTTTTTATCAAATTCTTTATTAATATAATAAACCACTAAATGAATATAAATTAAAATCTTACCATTTATATTATCAGTCCATAATGGAATTAAACTACATGTTAGAAAAGATAGCTGGAAAATTTCCAACTGATTAGAAAGTAAATTTTTTTAACATCCTTGTTAATGAACTTCATGTTAATAAAGGAATCAGGAAAGATTTCAGAATGGGTTGAAAATGAAAGCATAATATCATAATATGTGTAATTCAACTAGTTCTACGATTAAAGGAAATGTTATAGCAGTAAATGAGTAAAAATCTAATAAAAGAAAAACCTTAAATCAGTAATTTAAGTGTCAACGTTAAGTAAATATTAAAAGGAGATAAAGTAAACCCTAAACAAACAGAAGAAAATCATCAGTAAAGACAAAAATAAAAATCAATAAAATTAAAACAGAAAACAATGCATCAAATCAAAACTAAAATCTATTGCTTTGAAAAAGAAGAATAAAACAGACATAACTATAGCCAGCTTGACGAGAGAGAGAGAGAGAGAGAGAGAGAGAGAGAATACACAAATTACAAATATTAGGATATAAAAATCTAAACATAATTACAGAACTTGTAGACATTTAAAGTAAATTAACAAATTGGACTTCACTAAACTTAATAACTTCATTTATGAATAAAGATAGTGTGGCATAAACATACAATATGATTCAGCCTTTAAAAGAACGAAATCCTGTCCTTTGTTGCAGCATGGATTAACCTGGAGGACATTATGTTAAGTGAAATAAGCCAGTCACATAAGGACAAATTCTGCAGAATTCTACCTCTATGAGGTATATAAAATAGTTGAACTCATAGAAACAGAATAGAAAGATAGTGGCCAGGGCTTGGGATAAGAGAAAATGAGTTGTTCAATGAGCATCAAGTTTCAGGTAAGCAAGATGATTAAGTTCTAGAGATCTGCTGTACAGTATAGTGCCTGTGATTAACAATACTGTCTTATGCACTTCAAAATTTAGTAAGAGGATAGCTCTCATGCCAAGTGTTTTTATGCAACAAATAATAATAAAATAATAACTGCTTTTAATAAGAAACTTAAAAAAAATTAAATGTAATATCCACAGGCCATGACCTAAAGTTTGCAAACCAAGTACTCGATTAAGAGTTTCAATTCAGAATCTATAAAGAACTCTTTCACAACTCAATAATAAAAAATGTGCAACTCTTTTTTAAAAGAGAAAATATTGAACAGACACTAAAGAAGATACATGAGAAACAAAGCAGCATATAAAAAGATGCTCTACATCATTAGTTATCAGTGAAATGCAGTCAGTCCTCATAGTGATACCTCTACATTACCTTTAGAATGGCAGAGAGAGAAGGGGGGGAGAGACAGAGAGAGAGAGAGAGAGAGAGGGAGAGAGGGAGGGAGGGAGGGAGAGAGAGAGAGAGAGAGAGAGAAAGAAAGAGCCCCCAAGAAATTCAAGTGGTCACGATGTTACAAAGAAATTGGTTCTTTCCTATATTAATGGTGAGAATGCTAAACAATACAGTTACTCTGGAAAAGTTTCTATAGTTACCACGCTATTCAGCAATTCTACTCAAAGTGGAGTGAAAACATTTTCCCAAATGGAGTGAAAACAAGAACTTCTCTGAGAATGTAATAGTCTTCCATAACTGGAATAATGCAAGAACTCTTCAAATAGAAGCTAATGGTGGCATATCCATGCAATAGCATATTCGGCAATAAAAATGAACAAATGATCAATAGGTTCAACAATATAGATATACCTCTCAAATGCATTTTGCTTAATTTTGTGAAAGTAGCCAGATCCTGAAAGCTAAATAGTGCATGATCCAATTGTATTATATTCCGGAGAAGGCAAAGCAGTTAGGACAGAAAACTGATTAGTAGCTGCCAAGAGTTAAAGTTGGATAGAATGGTTAGCTACAAAGAGATTTACATAAGCTTTTGAAGTAATGGAATTGCTTTATATTTTTAGTTTGGTGGTAGTTACATGAATGTATACATTTACTAAAAGTAGCAATAGTATATGCTTAAAAGAATACATTTTATAGTATGGAAATATATCTTAATGTTAATTTTTAAGTGAAAATATGACTATAAAATATTAAAGCAAATTTATTTACATTGGGGAAAAAATTGCCAACTAGGCATGTGGCCCCCAAAGTAAGCAGTTTATATTAGAACAGAAAACAAATTTTGAGACTAAAGTCTTCATGAAAAATGGCAATCTGTTTGGCTGATCATTTTAAAAGTCCACATATTGTTCTGATAAGAAGAAGGCATCTACATCTTTTAATGATAGAAAAAAAAAAATGAAAATTCAAAGAAAAACAAAATTATTTACAAACAAGATATTGCCTATTAGGGAGCCAACTTAAATATTTCATTACATTATAGGCCTATGGTTAGGCACTTACCTGTTTTTCATGGTACTAAAGACACATTTTTTAGTTTCAGAAATGGATGCCATAATATTACAGAAGTCTAATAATATGGGTGAGTGAATGTTTATAAAGTCAAAATGTACTAAATGATTTTATCACATACAACTAGTTGCCCACCCAATAATCTTATGCCTTTAAAAAAAAATTCAATTATATATCTGCATCTGAGTAGAGGTAGATAAAAATTGGTTGTCAGGTCATACTACCTGGTATCTCTGCTAGCCATAAGACTCAATTTGGAATAATAAGGTATAAGCAAAATTATCTTGTGTGAAGCTTTTTAAAAACTTTTTTAAAATAATATTTTAAAAAGGGTAATCTCAGCTAGCACAGCTAAGTTTTTTACATCTTTCTCAACAGCCTGAAACGTAGAAGTAAGGCACAGCAGACATTTCATTGTCTTGAAGAATGGAACCCCAGGACAAATGTAAAAATGGAAAAGTGAAATGATCCTCTGTTGTGGAGAGCACTGTAGAAGCCATCAGCTGAGCACTGAACTCAATAGGTCTGCCATTCTGGATATCCAAGAAAAATAAATCCCCTAGTTGTTTTAGTCAGGTTTCTGTTACATTCAGTGAAATACAGTCCTAACTTAAGAAATACTTTTCTGATAATTTTCATTTTTTAAATTTGATTTACGTTTAAAATATCAGTGATCCAGTTTTAGAACACAAATATACGTGTTCTCAAATATTGTCATGAAAAAGAAATGGTATTGATAATAGACTAATCATTTTCTGTATGTAATTTGAATCTTTGTGGTAGATGGTACTTCCAAGGAAACAGTATACCACATTTTTAAGACTGAGATGCTAATGTGAAATAAGTTTCTTCAATGAAATAATTCAATTTTTAGCTTACCATTTATAATTATACTGATATCCACCACAGAACTAAAGACTTTAATTTTTCAGTGTAAGAATTTGGCCTTGTGAGGAAAGGACAGAATTTTTTATACTTCTATTCCATATTCAATATAACTCTAAATTTGTTTTACCATGTACATGTATTAACTTTTGATAAAAACAAAATATAAGCCGGGTGCAGTGGCTCAGCCTATAATCCCAGTGCTTTTGAAAGCAGAGGTGAGAAGATTGCCTGAGCCTGAGGATTCGAGACCAGTTTGAGCAACTTGGTAAGACCTCATCTCTGAAATAAATCAAAAAATAAGCCAGGTATGATAGTGCATGCCTGTGGATCCAGCTACTTGGAAGGCCAAGGTGGAAGGATCGCCTAAGCCCAGTATGTTGAAGCTGTGGTGGCCGTGAGCATGCCACCGTACTCCAGCCTGGAGGACAGAGTGAGACTTCAACTCAAAAAAAAAAAAAAAAAAAAAAAAAATATATATATATATTCCTCAACATATGAATTTGGAGGAGTCACAATTGAGCCCATATCATAAAGGTATACAATTATGTACCACATAATGACCTTTCAGTCACCAAAGGACCACATGAACGATTGTAGTACCATGAGATAATAATACCATATTTTTGCTATATCTCTTCTATGTTTAGATAAGTTTAGGTACTCAGTGTAGTAACATGCTGTACAAATTTGTAACCTAGGAACAATAGATCAGACATATAGCCCGGGTGTGTAGTAGGCTCTGGCATCTAGGTTTGTGTAATTGCACTCTACAATGTTCACACAAGGATGAAATCATGTAATGATGCATTTCTAAGGATATATCCCCATTGTTAAGAGATGTATAAATGTAAAACATATCTTGAAAATACATTTCTAGTACTTATTCAAAAGATTTTGTCCTATTTTTACAAATCACAACATAGTCTCTGAAACATAGTAATTGCAGTGTTAACATTAACTGTTGAATGACTAAGATGTATCAACACATAAAATTTCTATAATTTTCAAATAATCTTTAATAATATTTTTAAAAATATTATAATAATTTTAAATACATAATAAATGAAAATTCCATGTTATTTTAGCCAGGATTAACACCTTTTAGAACATTTTAATGAACTCTTCTAAGAATGTTCAGTTTCCACGTGGGACATGTGAAATTATGTTCTCTTGCCTTACATATAAATCTTCTAAAAAATGAGAAATTTGGACACAGTGTACCAAATATCTTATTTGCTATTGTAGGACTTTTTTTAACTTTAAAAAAACACATCTCTTCTGAGTCAAACATTTAATCAAAGCATGTCCTTAGAAAATAAATGGGACAGAACAAAATAAATAGGCACCATCTCTGTGTGTGTAGGGGGGCGGGGGGGTTAGGACTATTAGAGCAAAAATTGCACCAGACTAACTTAAACAGACAAGAAAGACCAAGGACAGAGCAGTCAAAATTCAGTCTGAGCTCAACTCCCAGGAACCATGGAGAGAGAGGGAAAAAAAAGTGGTTTGTATTTAAGAGCCGGAGTGAAAGAGAGATGTTATGTGCTAATTGGCTTCACCCAAATGAAAAGAAAAACACCTACTATCTGCAGGTCAAGAGAGACTTTTATGACTTGAAGCAAGACTCCAGATGAAGTTAGGCCTCTATCCTCTCACATAAGGTTGTTATCTTTCTTGATGATTACAATGCAAAGGCATGATTTCCAGGACCTTGAAAGAGATAGTCTTGGGTTATGAAACTAACAAGAAGTTTTTAAAAAATTTACATCTCAAAGCCAGCGAGGGGGCTCAGTAAAAACACAAAGTGTACCTGGTCCTAAACCGGAGGAAGTGAGGACCAGTTGGAGACTGAAACTTCACTGGTAAGAAGACTACTTAGGTTTCTAATCTTGATTTGTACCTCACATCTCTATAATAAAATAAAGTTATAAAAATAGAGGCATAAAAAGGATTTTTAATCACAATTTTTCTAAACTAAATACACTGAGGTTGAGACCTACAATAAGGAAGAAACTTGTCTAAAATTTAGTCAAGCAGAGGGCAACTTTAAAGTCACTTGGATCAAGACTCTTGTTGAATTTTTTTTAACACTTGCTTTAGTTAGTGGGCTGTCTTCACTGGAGTTCTGTCAGTTATTTGTAGAGTGCTTCTGAGAGATAGGGCCTTTAACTTTCTGCAGGCTTTGTCCGTGGGCAAAGCAGGGTCTGTCAGCCAGAGAAAACTAAAAATCAAAAGGATCCTGGAGTTGGGAATCGGAAGTCCAAGAAATCTAGTTCAAAATAGAGTATGGGCAAGGCATCAACAGAATCTTCCAAAAGTGCCATCATTGTGTGAAGGCACACATATACAGAACTTTAAAAGTACTGCATCATTTTTAGAAATCTAAGTAGATGTTGTAGAATATATGTTCAGCTATGCTTAAGTAATTAGCTATGTCTTATCTCACAAGTCATCAGGAAAAGTGTTCTTGGCAATCATAATTTCATGGTTTATTAAAATGCATTTTAACGTATAATAACATTTTGTCAATAAATAACTGGTGGTTTTTATTGTGTTCATCCAAGCTTTATGATTAGAAAGGTTTTATTTTATTTTTATTTTTTGGTTAAATAATAGTAAACATGGGCCTTACATCAGTGACTTACACAGTGAGTACCTTTACATAATGAGTCCTGGCTAGAAATTTCTGCAATTTGAAATGTAATGGAGTTTCAAGTGCAGTTAAATTATCTCTAGAAGTTTTCTTAACTTGAATTTTCACTATACCATTCTCACACTGAAACCAAACTACAAAATGAGTGAATTCATAGCCCTTGATGTTCTGGTCACAACTGAAAGAAAATCAATCTCACTCATATTTATTTGAATAAAATCATCATCAATCTTCACCTCAGGGGTGTTTTTGGAAACTTTTCAAACCTTTAGTTTCCTACTGAGTATTAGTTAATAGGCTTTGATTTGATAGTTGTTTAGATGGCAAGCTATTGGATTAAATGATGCCCTAAAGCTACCCCTTGGCAAAATTAAAATTCAGTATTTCTGTTGGTAAATATGCCAGATTTATTTAACTCAGTATTTCAATGTGTCTTTTATTTTATTTAACTATGACTTTTTTAAGGTTTTCTCTAGCAAGTTATTACTCACCGGATCAAACTTTTTTATATTAATGATAGTGAATTCTAATGACTGGAAGAGGAGAAAATAAATTCATAGGTAATGTTTAATGAAAGAAAGTATTAGAAAATTCAAGAATACATCATTCTGATGATACTAGATGAAAAATTGCTGATTTTACATAACATAATGTCCTTATCCATGTTAAAGGATGACCAACGCTTTATTTTTATTTTATTTTATTATTTCAAGGGCTAGTAGTTTGTGTTAGACTAATAATGCAAAGCCTTCAGATACTAAAAGCACACAATTACATTTTAGTCCTATATAGGACAAATTTCATGATAAACGTGGAGAGTTTAGAATGTTTAAAGTACTCTAAATAAATATAAATTTACTTTCTTAGTTATATGGCTATGAATAGTGGGCATTTTAAATACTTCATATTTATTGACTTTTAAACACAAATGAATTTTGGGAATAAACACTGTTGGCATTTTTAGTAGAAAAATTTTTAAAAAGCAAAATTATATCCAGGAATATAGCTGTTTATATATTTTTAAAAGTAGATTTAAATTATGAGAAAGAAATGGTGTGTCTCTCAATGAGAGACCTATACAAGAGAATTTTGAATTAAAGCAAGATTTAAATATTTAACATATTTATTAAATATTTAACATACATTAATGGTAGTACTTGTTTTTTGCTATTATAAAAAATTATATGAATACCATACAAATGAATTAATCTTTTGCTCCATTTTTATATTAAAATTTTAGTAGAATTTTAAATACCATGATATGCCAACTTATATACCATGATATATCATATATATAGTGGAATATCTCACTAAAAATAACAATAACTACAGTACTAAAAATCTATGTAAGTTAACAAAATAATTTACCTATAGAGAAATTAATAGAATGAAAATGCTTAGCCCTCACTCCATGTAGTTTTCTGTTGGTTTCAGGCTTATTATTAAATTATAGTAGAAATATAATAATTGGTATATTAAACTGTATTAAGTTATACATTGAATTATGCTTAAGTCCAGTATAGTGGCTCACGCCACTTTGGGAGGTGGAGGCGAGAGGATTGCCTGAGACCAGGGTTTCAAGATCAGCTTGGACAATTTGATGAGACTTCGTCTCTACAATAAATAAAAAAAATAAGCTGGGCATGGTGGCGCTTGCCTGTGGTTCCAGAAACCGGAAGATAGAAATGGAAGGATCTCCTGAGCACAGTGGGTCAAGGCTGCTCAGGCTGTGAGCTTGCCACTGCACTCCAGCCTAGGTGATAGAGTGAGATTCTGACTCAAAAAAAATTATGCTTAATTACATTTTATGTATCTATATAAATGTCTGTGCCATTTTTGACAATTGGGTAAGTCAATTAGGCTCTCTGTGTTTTAGTTCCCTCACTTACAGAATAGTTACCATAGGAATATCCACTTCATACATAAGAAGTACTTAGAATAGCACCTGGCACATAGTAAATGCTATATAAATACTTAAAATACGTAAAGAATAAGTATCTATGAAGTTAGCTAAATTTTCAATACTTTCCTATCATAAAAGAGTTCAAAAGGTAGAGAAAGACAACATTCATAATTAAAACATTCTGTGCAATGTAAAAAAATTTCTGCCGGGCTCGGTGGCTCAGCCTGTAATCCCGCGCCTTGGGAGGCTGAGGTGAGTGGATTGCCTGAGTCTGCGGGTTCAAGTCCTTCCTGCGCAACTTGGTGAGAACTCATCTCTACGATAAATCAAAAATTAGCCGGGCATGGTAGCGTGCGCCTGTAGTTCCGCACTTGGAAAGCTGAGGCGGAAGGGTGGCCAGAGCCCAGCAGGTGGAGGCTGCAGTGGCTGGGAGCGGCCACTGCACTCTAGTCAGGGTGACAGAGTGAGTGAGACTCCAACTCAAAAAAAAAAAAAATTTCTTTGACATTTCAGAAATTTTCTTGTGGTTTTAAAAATTTTGTCTATATTTTCAAATAATGAATTCAAAGTAGATAAATAATTTCAGATAACCACCTTTCTTTCTCCCGTAATGCAATAATTGTCGACAAGATAAAAACCTATAGCATAGAATAAAGGATATGAAATATTCTTGAAGCAAAGCATACATACTATATAATAAAGTTTGTCAATTATTTAAATAATGTCATTGACTTTACCCAGATGGCCAAAATGAGATGTTGATCTAGATAATAAACAGGATAAACTGTATACAATATAGAAATAAAATGTCATTACCATGGTACAATTTCTTGACTAATAACATTTATTCTTTCTTTTTATGCAGTACCCTAAGGCATATTTCTTATCACATCATATACAACATGACTTGGGCGATAAAATACAACAAATCTGTAGTAGGTGGTCAGATTTCTTTGACTTGTTATGTATAGTGTCTTAGATAATGAGTTTTTCATAAGTTATAGTGCCATTTTTAGTATAACATTGAAACCACAATACATATTTAACAGGAAAATAAAATGTAGAAAATATGCCTCTCCAAAGACTTAAATAGACAACCTGACTTGGTACTATAAATCTAGGAACTTTATTCTGCATTTACAAATTTGTAACACTGCATCTTTTCTATTATAAGTTGAATTTATTTTCAAAATAGCACTGTTCTCTCATATCAATGAATATTTCAGTAAAGAATGAAGTTTTAAAAGCTATATATGCCTGAAGTAATAAATGGCTTGTTATTCACAAAGGTATTTTATTCAATGCAGGTTATACTAGGCATTTATTGAAGTGACTACTTGACTTGTAGTGAAGTGTTCCTTAACCGGATCAAGCCCTCAGCACATATGATAAACAACATCCCCTGGGCAAGTTAGCACACATGATTTTGCTTCTCATGACTCATGGGTAAAGGATCAAACACATGACTCAGGCTTGATCAGTCATATGCACTGTTCCAGAAATTTAAGACTTGAGAAAGAGAAAGAAAATCTAGGATTCCTTGAATCTAAATCTTGTTATTGAGTGTCCTCTTGAGAGGAGATCTATAAATCTTCTTGTGGTTCAGATTCCAGAATCTTCCCTGGTACATACCTTATGAGGGCTGAGCTTTCAACTATTTATTTGACTCTGGAACTTACTCCAGTATTGCTTAAAAAGTTACATCATTATACTTAGATTTGTTGTTTACAACTAAAATAAATGTAACACAGAAATTTATAGGAAATTTCTAAATAATACCAATGAGGAAAAATACTAATTAATGAGAAACTGCTCCGTGAATATAAATTGAAAGTTATAAACAATAATAAATACATTTATATAAATTATAGACCACCCATTATGAAAAACCCGAAACATAAAGATAAGTAAATCCTTGGAGAAGATGAAGTTAAAATAACATAGTCTTTTGAGTGCCATTTCAGAGACGGTTTTCTTCCTACTTGAACTCTGGTTCTTCCTAATTCTGCTTTTGTTGGCAAATTACATACATTTTCTGTATCCTCATTATAAAAATATAGATAATAATTAAAACGTATGATATTTTTAGAATTAAATAATGTAATGTGCATATAATTCCTATTTCAATTCCTGGTCACATAAAAGATACTAAAGAATTTATGTTCTGTTTCTTCGCCACGGTGATTATTTGTGCATTTGGAGGTTTATAGGAGCCCAGTAAGGAGTATCATTTTGCCCGTCAGGGGAGGAGGCACAAGAGAGAGGATTGCCTAAATCCAGGGACTTGAGACAAGTCTGGGCAACTTAGAAAGACCTCATCTCTACAATAAATCCAAAACTTAACCAATGGTGGTGGTGTGCGCCTGTAGTTCCAGCTACTTGGAAGGCTGAGGCGGAAGAATCACCTGAGCCCAGCGGGCTGAGGCTGTGGTGGCCATGTGGTGGCCATGAGCATGCCACTGCACTCCAGCCTACTCAAATAAAAAAATAAAAAGGAGTATCATTCTTTCTTCCCTAGGTTCATAAGTAAATTGAAAGAAAAAAAAAATGGTTGTGAAGGCCAAATATCAACTTACAGATAATAGAGAATACATTCTCTCTATGGGACAAAAAGCTTTCTAACTGCTGAACTTCAGTCAAACCAACATTCCCACTGATTCACAGGCCTAGTTGGAAATCCTCAAGGCCTGACCTGCAGATACAGCATCATGCTTATGTTAGGCCAATAGTTAAGGTGATCACAAGATCTCTTCAGGTAAACCAGTTTCAGAATTAGAAAGGACTATTGGGGCCATGCTATTCATGCCTGTTTTTATTTTTTTTCCCCAAACTCATACATCAGGAATGACTGAGTCATGACTATAAAGAAGCATTAGGACATGGGAGAAATTGCCTTGACTAGGGAATATAATTTTATGTTTCAAAATATATCTTCAAGTGACTTGGATAACCTTTGTAATATTACAATTTCTAAAACACAGTATTAGTGTTTCTGAATAAGATCATGGATTTGCAATTGACTTTGACTGTACTGGGAGAGTTAAAAGGAACAAAGAAAATATATAAATGAAGGTGAAGTCAGGTACCAGGAAAATATAGGCAAGCATTAAGAAGAAACTATTAGAGGAAGGCAGAACATGATGAAAGATTAGAAGTCTGAATAATAATAAAGAGTGACAGATCAGAAGGAAATAAAACAAGGGAGCAAGTGTGAAATGATATTAATGGAACATAAAAAATATTGATATTTTCAGCCAGAGTACTTCAAAAAATTTATTTAAACCTGATTCCTAAAATTGGCTAGTTGTAATAACACATATAGAAAGATCTACCTGGAATTACAAATAAAAGCAGCAATTAACAAAGAGTGATTCATATATGCAGATACATATGTGTAACTGTGTGTGCTATATTGGCTTTTCTTCCTACTATTAAAAAATTCTAAATTTATTTATTATATGTAAAATAATAGCCTCCAATTTCTTCTTCTGTTGGTAAATTACTTAAATTCTTTTATCATCATTAAAATATAGATAATAATTAAAACCCATGTTATTTTTTGAAATTGAAAATTGAAAATAAATACAATATTAATCAGATATTTGTAATATTACACATTTGTTGTTTTCTTCAATGGCTTGGAGAGAAGTGACTTATTTGTCAATAAAATAAGATGAGGAAATGAGGAAATAGACATTCAATTTTAAAAAGGCATGCTTGCATGAAACTTAAAATGCATAGATTCTGTGACTATGGTAGATTCCATAACAAAAGAGAATTTGAAAATATGATTAAAATTATGAACCTTGAGGCAGGGAGATTATTCTGCATTATCTGGATTGGTCTAGTCTAATCACATACACCCTCACAATACACCCTGGAGAATTTTCTTACATTAGAAAAAAAAAAAAGAAGAAATAAAGTACAAGAAAAGAGCAGAGAGATTCAACGTATGAGAAGAACTAAGCCTGCAGTTGCTGGCCTTGAAAATGAAGGAAGTAACCACAAGAAAAGGAGCTGGGGATAACTTGAAGCTGAAATTTCTGACCAACAGACAACAAAGAAAAATGAATGTTAGTCTTACAACCAATGGTACTGAATTCTCCCAACAACCAAAATAGGTTTGTAAACAAATTAATGTTCAGAAACTCCAATAAGAAATGCATTCTTGCTGACAGGTAATCTAAGCTTTGTAAAACCTGAACCTGGAAATTAGCTGACTTCTGGACTTCTGACCTACAGAATATTAAGTTGATATTATTTCAAACCGGTAAATCTATAGTAACTCATTATGGCAACAATTGAAAACAATACAACATAAAGCAGATATTTATAATTTATATATTTGTTATTTTCCTTAATGGTGTTTGGAGATGAAGTAATTTTTTTATTCATTCCTAAGATAGGTGTCCCATATTATAGTTAGAGATGAGGAAATACTCATCAATTTTAAAAAGGCATGCTTATAGCCGGACATGGTGACACATACCTGTAGTTCCAGCTACTTGGAAGGCTGAAGCGGAAAGATCGCCTGAGTCCAGCAGGTCGAGGCTACAGTGACCGTAAGCATCCACTGCACTCCAGCCTGGGCAACAGAGTGAGACACCAACTCAAAAAAAAAAAAGAAGCCATGCTTGCATAAAAGTTTTAAAATATACGAGACAAATGAGTCATCTAAGGTGGACAATGCAATAGGGAACAGAAGGATCTGAGTTATGTGTTTTAGTTAAACTAGGTAAAGGGTGATGTCTGGAAAGTTATTGGCATAATAAAATAATGAAAATTAAGTGCTGTGCTACAGAGTTTTTCTGTATTTAGTGGTAGAAAACAAACTATATATACTGTGGTTGCATGTGGTGGAGTCATAATAATTAAGATATTTATGTCTGTGTTTCTAAATGATTGTTTTTTACATTAATTAGGATGCTTAAACTTTACTAAGAAAAATTTACACCAAGTAAAAAGTACTAATCAAAGATATAATTTCAGTGATGGTGATTCTTAAAATATGAAAATCATGAATTACCAATGACTAAATAATTTATGATTAATTAGTTATTAAAATGACTTGAAGATACATTTTACTAGTTTAAACCTATAAGATGTCAAATTTATAATATATTGAGATGAGGGGATGACAGTAATAAGGATCATAAAATCAAAGTTCAACTCAGATGATTTAAAGAATGATCATGTCATATCTGTGATATTGAACACAGAGATAGGGTTAAATTGAACCTTGTACATTTACTTCTTTAGCGGCATTACTGTATCAGCACTAAAATAAAGTATCAATTCAAATTGCTTTGCATATGAATATTGTTTAAAAAGTTTCTTTACTATTCTTCAGTATTTCAAAAGATATCCTGTGCCCTTTTTGTATCCTATCCACACTATGCCATCCATCCTAAGGGAAGAATGAAAAACAAAAAAAAGGAAAATAAAATAAAAAGAAAGATGATTAAAATATTTTGTAATACAACTGAAACTATCCTTGCACTGCTATCTCCATAAGATGCTGAAGGCAGTATTATCTCCTAAACCAAATTTTATTTACTGTCCTTCATGTGGGATCAGGATAGAGTCAGGCTACCTTCCTAGAGAATCCTGATAACAAGTTTGGTGCTCACTAAAGTCAATAGTACCTCATTTACTAATTCAAAGTGAAAAGATCTTTAGACACAGGTTTCTCTTCATTACTGGCTTATACCTAACCACTCCTGATCATGGCTATTGATGTCATACTTCATTCCACCAGTCAATATGAATGTGAGTTTTAGGGTAAAGGGAGTGTAAATGTGCATTGTCAGTAATGTTTTCTTAATGGACTCTATGAGTAAGCCTCATATGTATCAGTATTTGACTTTTTTCTCTTTTAATGTTTATTTTGAAATTGTGGGGTATACAATTCAGGGTTAGGTATGCAAATATTCATTGTGCAGGTATCCTTATTGATGAGGTGTGCCCTCCCTTCTCCATCAGTATTTGATTTTATCACTGTCTCCAGGATATTATTATTATTTATTTATTTTTTGAGTTGGAGTCTCCTGGCCACCGCAGCCTAGACCTGCTGGGCTCCGGCGATCCTTCCACCTCAGCTTTCCAAGAAGCTGGAACTACAGGTGCGTGCTACCACGCCCAGCTGATTTTTTGATTTATTGTAGAGATGAGGTCTCACCAGGTTGCCCAGGCGGGTCTTGAACCTGCGGGCTCAGGCAATCCACTCACCTCAGCCTCCCAATGCGTGGGATTACAGGCTGAGCCACCGAGTCCGGCTCTCCAGGATATTTATCAGACAATAAATTCACAATAGATTGTCACTCTTAAAGCACATTTCCTAATGATTTGAAATCATTTTATTTCTATTATCCCAAAGCCAGATAATATGAATTAGATACTAGCAAATCACCTGCTTTCAGAAGCTCGCCAACAAATAGTTTTCCACTGTCACCTAACTGTAGAGAAATTAAGACACAGTTAGCCCAGAGGGTCAATTAGTCAACTTTGGTCATACTATTGGGACCTTGGTAAAATGGAATAAAACTCAGCTAGCCTTGTAAATTTTGTCCCTACTTTGCCTCATTTGTCTTGCTTAGAATTGCTGCCCAAATGTTGCTTTCCTTTTTATGTTGTATTGTTGCTATTGTTTCAGATGTTGCAGATAACTGAAAACCAAAGTTAGAATGTTGGTACATGCAGGAAAACTAATCAATGCCCAAACTTATCTATTTCTGCTTTGTTATGCTTTATTACTCATTGAAGAGAAAAACGTTCGCCTTATACCCAGGGTAGAAACTTAACAAAAACTCAGAATCCCATATTTTTATTAATAACTTATGTAAACTAAACTTTCCTAAGCAGATTCTAGCATTTTAACTTTGTGGAATGAAAGGCAAAAAGTGGCCACAAACCATCAATGGCTCTTGTTAAAACTAGTTCCTCTGTCAATTGAATAAACCAAGGTGGGTCAAAGAAGTTTTCAATAATGCATTTCAACATGTCTTCCAGATGCTTGTTCCATCTCAATCATCTCAAAGAAATCCAAAATTAATTTAAATGTTGACTCTGGACAGGTGTGTAAACATCAAAAAAACCTATTATTTTAAGTAGGCCTCACTCACTCTGAAGAAACCCTCCAAATTTATCTGCGATATGCTAATAAATCGTGCTGCTTTTGATATTCAGATTAACAAACCCCAAAATAACTGTGTACTTGCATAATACCAGCATGACTGTCCTAGAAGAGAGAATCTATTATTCTGGGGATAATAATATTCTAAAATAATTAATGAAAAAATATACTACTTTAAGACCATATTGATAGATGCAAAAATTTTCAAAAATATAATGTGAAACTTTTTGAAAACATTTAAAAATATGTAACATGAATGCTGGTATTATTATTTTCACCTTAATTTTATATCTAGATACATATGAGGAGTCAACTCTAAGCCACAATCATATGTGTGATC
The DNA here is from genome assembly GCF_000164805.1 of Carlito syrichta. NCBI lineage: Eukaryota > Metazoa > Chordata > Mammalia > Primates > Tarsiidae > Carlito > Carlito syrichta. Next base: position 344,581 of record NW_007251168.1, on the reverse strand, counting down.
TCTCAAGCCCAGTCATAGGCAATTACAAAGCTCTGATTAACAAGACTTGTAAAGAGAAGCTGCACTCCCTATACCAGACTTGGTGCCCGGTCAGTCCATCATAGTTTCCTGGTGGAAGATGCAATTAGGGAATCAGTGTTTCTCTCCTCCCCTCCTGCACGTATTCATGTTAGCATTCCTAGCCCAGGAACTTCTATTCAAGTTTTTCTTATTGGACACTTTGACCAAGGCACTTTTCTTCACGCTTATTTAGTATTTTTCCAGTTCTAGCCTTTTCATTTTTCCCTTCCTCTAAGCATCCAAATCCACATAAAGGCAAAAACCACCTTCAGGTTATTCATGACTCTATAGCAGTGAGATTTTTTTTCATCTGTGTTGGATGTCCTCTGATCCTCACCTGGAGGTTCCCTAAAAGAAAAAATAAATGTCAGGGATTTAGCATCTTTCTCTTTTTGGCTTCTTGCTTGCACTGTCTTGGTAAGTGAATAAAACTTGATTGTTATTGTCAGTTTGCCCCTTTATTCTAATTGACCACCTTGACACTTGGCAACTCAACAATATGTCATTGTGGAAATCATATTAACTTATGAAGTGATTGCTTTTAAATCAATGGCAGCTACAAAATAAATCACATTATGATTTTTTTACTGTGATTTCTGCAATAGAGTTTTTAAGTTATGTTATGAGGTATATCATTTATAACTATTGAAAATAACTTTTAATACCTAATTTGTCTTCTATGTAATTTTTTTTGTTTTTAAAGTTGTTTAAACTATTTCGGGGTTTGCAATGAAATATGTTTTCCATAAAATCTTATAGCCAACAAGCTCCCTCAATCAGAGATAAACACTATTAATCGTTTTTTATTCTGTTTCTAGGTATGTTCTGAGTATGCAAAAATATATTTTCTTTTTACCTACTTTATATACCAATGTTTTTTGTTGTTGTTCAGTGTATTTTTACTTAACAGTGTATTTCAGAGATATTTTTATATTACCACATGGACTCATCTTTTTTATTTTTTTTACAGCTTCATATCTCATGGGATGGATTAAATACATTTATTTCTCTGGAGGTACAGATTCATAAACACACATATTTCACTATTAAATATAATGAATAACTTTGTACATATTTCTGTGTACATATAAAACAGTAAAGCTATAGAATAAATTATTATAAATGGAATGATTAGATCATAGACTACATCCATTTTTAAATTTTGGTAAACATTGTCATATTTTTCCCCAGCAACAATGTTTAAGAATGTTTCTTTACACAAAACTTCAGTTTAAATATTATTAACTCTTTTATCTTTGCCAATTTCACATTAGAGAAAACAATTTTCCAGATGACTTTTTATTGATATTATATTTTTTGAACAGCACTAAGCTTCTTTTTTAATATTTAAGTATTATCTGTACTTTACTGTGCCTTTGAACTCCTATTAATTAGCTCTTTCTTTTGGCTTATTTTTCTTAATGATTCATAAACTCTGTTACCAGGTTGACATTTATACCCTTGTTATATATGTTGCAATATTTTTCAAATTTTCTTGGTGTTTTTATACATCATTCATGTCATATTTTACCATATCATAATTTTTTATTAATATGCCAGTAAACGTATACATTTTTTCCTTTCATGGCATAGTTAGTTTTTGTCAACAACACTTATACAACAATTCATCTTTCTTCAGCCAATAAGCAGTAATGCCATTATTATATATAAATTTGAGTATATCTGTATACCTTTCTATTTTTCATAGAATTCTGTTTATTTTAAAACACTGTATATTTAATTAAATTTTATATACAATATTTTATAGATATTGATAACTGGTCTCCTAATTTTTACTATATTCTTTGCTAATATTGCAAATATATTTTTATACAGAAAAATTACAGTCTGCTTCTAAAGTTCAGAAAATCCTGTACGAGATTTTTATTCTTTCTAAGCTAAATCTACAGACTAGGCACTATAATGAACTGACAAGCTTGAAAATTAGAATTTTTTGTTTGCTTGGTTGCTATTTTCTTCTTATTGGATTATTTTATTTTATTTTTAAGCGCTATTGCAAAATGAGTTATGTGAACAAATTTTAGTGTTTAGAATCATTGAGGTTTTCTGGGCCCTAAAACTTGTTAGACTGTTGTGTCATTCAGTAGACCCTTTAAACATAGACAACTTGAGAGAACTAAAATCTTTATAATATTGAGATTTCTTGAGAACTGAAATCTTTTTAATACTGAGAACTATTGTCCAACGACATAGCCACATTTTCTTTGTTTAAATTTACCTGTTACTATTTTAAATTATTATGTATAAATTATTTTTTTCCCTACTTTTGTTTAGATTTTCTGTTGATTCAATTCTCATTATTATTTAGGCTTCAATACCATGAGTCCTTCCTGGGTCTTGCTGTAGACACACTTTTGGGAAGAGTGATGACAATTCTTTACATTAGTAGATATTCTCCCCCACCCTCAAATAAAACATGATTGAGTGCTCATAAATTGACTTCAGATTTCCTGCTCTCTGGTTCACGGTATCAGGAACTTTGCAATCAAATATTCACCACTGAGCTCTATTCCTTGCTAGGTATCAGGAACTTTGGATCACAATTCTGTATCTGTCACTTCCTTCACCTCTGCAAGAGTGTGTTGTCTGTGTGTTTTCTTATTCAACTCTATACCCTCTATTAGTGTTGAAGGCTAAGAGTGTCCCTAAGGGCCTCCATGGTCAGTCTGTGTATCGTGCACTGTTGCTCACAACAAGACTACTTTTTAACACCTTGGGAAGTATACATCATTGGTAGAACATTATGCTCTACATCCTTCATCTGAGCTCTGCAACCAGATCTCTATTGCATATTTTACATATACTCAATTTATCATAACAATCCTGAGTTTGCTATCTGCATTTTGCAAATGAGCAATTGAATCACAAACTTTAAACCACTTGCCTGTCTACACTGATAGTAAATGAAGAAATTATATGAACACAAATATATGTTCACAAAATAAATATTATCTTCTTTTTCCTATTTCTTAGTTTTGTCTTTGATCTCACTCAGTAACTAAAACAATTAATTTGATATAGTGATGCCAAATAAAATCTATTTAATTAAAAAGATTACTATAACATTCTCTAAACATCTTTCTATTTTGAAAGGAAATATGTGAAAAAAACATTTGACAAAAATGTATGCTCATGCCTTTGTGAACAACAGCTCCTGGGAGTCTGGGAACCAAATAATTGGGAAGAAATTTGATTTTTATGAGAAATATCATTTCCAGAGTGTGCAGGTGATAAGGAAATCTAGCTAAAGTCTGGCAAGACTCTGACTTCTTATATGGCGAGTAGCCAGAACAAGCTGGGTGTATATGCTTTCAAAATAGCAAGACAATACTTAGTAGAATCAACTCCTTGAGTTTAGTTCCTAATACAGTCTCAGAAGCTTAGATGTTTTCCAGCTATTCAGTTTTAGAGTAAATCACAATCACTCATCTATTTGGTTTAGTTCTTCAGAAAAAAAAACAAACATTTAGATGGTGAAAAGGTCAGCAAGTACAACTGATGAAGTATACTAACTGGTACTATAAATAAATTAGGAAGACATTCGCGTGATTCATCACTGTCTGCCTTTTATGCACAATGAAACAGAAAGCAAATAATGATTTCACTGACAATAAAATTAATCTGTAGTAGATTCAATTGCTTGATATCAGGTATAAATCCTCGGTCACTCTTTGATCAACACTCCCGTTTAAAGTCACAAATACAGATTGAAATTCTAAAATATATATTCTGTGACTACTTTGTAATTTTATGATACATTTTAAGATTGTTATGGTCTGAATGAGATATCCTGTTCTCGAACCTAATACCCGATGTGCTAGTATTACGACATGGAGCCTTTTGGCAAGTGATTATGAGAGCAGAGCCTTCATGATCTGGATTAGTGCTTTTATAAAAGAAATTGAAGAGCTGCCCTGCTTCTTCTACTATGTGAAAATGTAGACATAAGGAGACATCTATGGATCCTATGGTTTTCTCTTGCCAGACATTGAATCTGTCAGCACTTTGAACTTGGGCTATTCATCCTCTAGAACTGTGAGAAATAAATTTCTGTTATTTGTAAGTTGTGCAGTCTAAGATATTTTTATAGCAGCCTGATGGGCTAAGGCAAATATGTAAATCAATTAAAAAAAATAAAAATGCAATTTTCTGCAGTGTCTTGTTATCTCCCATCAGCCATGTACATTAGACCATTATAGTATGTCACCAATAGGTGTAATCATTCTCTGACAAAGAAGTGAGGTATTTGTATATTTTTTCTATTGCTTTTTTATTATACTTAGATTTTTAAAATTTAAAAGATTTTGCCATTTTGTGAAGTTATTCCTAACACTATCAATTTAGAATGACCCTGCTATGGGACTATTCAGAGTTAGCCTTTTATATTGATTTTCAGTCTGCATATGCATTTATGAAGCATCATATGTAATACATTATTTAAGATGTATATTCCAAAATTACTTATAAAGAGTAAAATTGAAATGGTAACTTCACTCATATTTATGTGCACATATTAGCAGAGCTTCACAGTATACAATATTAAAAGTAATTCAAGAATCTATTAAATTACCCAGAATCTGATGCTTCCTGATTCTTTCTTTCTTTCTTTCTTTTTTAAATAACGACTGCCTATCCACCTTGCTTTTTCATGGATAATTATGCAGGTTAAGACAATTTTAACAATTCTTAGGAGATAACTGATAAATTAATATATGGTAGAAACATATCTCTTGAGTATCAGAATTGGAGCCATTTAAAATGACAAATAGAAAGTGTTAAAATACTTCCAGATTAACTAGAGTAAAGATAAATATGATTAAAAATTAAAGCAACAAAAATAAGCAAAAAGCATAAGACAATGCAACAATGTAAAATATAAATTTTAAAAATGAAGAGCCCAGTGATATTTCTTACAGAAAAAGTCCACTACCAGAGAAAGTCAGGGCTAATTAGAAGCCCAAACCTCATCTGCATGCAGAATATTTATGCAGTTAATTCTCACTTGTACCCCACAACTCTATAGTAAATAAATATATTTTAAATTAAAATAACAAAAAATTCATAACAGTCATAGTAATTTTGAGAAAGGAATATGAATTTAATGGCATCAGACTTCCTGATTTCAGAGTATATTGCAAGGCTACAATAGTTAAGAATACAATACTGATGTAATGGCAGACATACAGACCAAAGGAACAGAATAGAAAGCTTAGTGATAAACCCACACATATACAGTCAGCTAATCTTCAACATGGATATCAAAAATACACAATGGGAAAAGGATTGTCTCTTCAATAAATTATGTTGGGAAAACTGGATATCCACATACAAGAAACAAACAAAAAAAGAATAGAAAAGAAAAAAAGAAATGTGTGTACCTGTATCTTACACTTTAAAAAAATCAAAATGGATTAAAATATCCAGCATATGACCTGAAATTATAAAACTCCCATAAAAAAAAGAAAAGATAAGATAAAAGCTTCATAATATTGGACCTCATTCTATGACACCAAAAACACAGACAACAAAATGAAAAATACATATACATGTGATGGAATTTTATTCAATCTGAAAAATGAAATTTTATGATTAGAACATAGATTATGTTGGACTTTGATAACATTATGCTAAAGGAAGCAAATGAGTTGCAGAAGGACAAATACTGCAAGGTTTAACTTATATGAGTTATCTAAAATAGTCAAATTTACAGAAGCAAAAAAATAGAACAGTGGTTGCAAGAAGCTGGGAGGAAGAGAAAATGTGAAGTTGTTCAGTGGCTATGAAGTTACAGGTTATACAAAATAAATATGTTCTAGATCTCTGCTGTACAAAGTGCCTTTAGTTAACAATACAGTACTGCACACAAAAATTTGTTAACAAGGTAGATCTTACATTAACTGTACACACACACACACACACACACACACACACACACACACACACACACATACACAAAACAAAGAAACACAAGAAAACTTTTGGAGGTGGCAGATATTGTTATTATCCTGATTATGGTAATTATATCACAGATATATGCATAGGTCCAAATGCATCAAAATATACATGTTAGGTATGTACAAGTTTTGTACATAAATCACACCTTAGTAGAGCAATTAAGATGTGAACTAAGAAGAAATAATTAAAATCATGCATGTAAAATGCAAATAAATTTTCATTTTAAAAGATAGATTTGAAAGATGAATTAACATCGACTTTTCTATGTATTATATACATGAAATTCTGTTAAAGCAAAGTAGTGAATATTGAAAACCCGGAAGATCATAAATATCAGGCAAATGCAAGAAAAGAAGAAGCAAGGGTGATATTATCATTTAATTTCAGAATTTAACAGATACTGTGGAAATAAATTATTGAGTCAAGAAAGGACTTGAATGATGCAGTCAACATATGCACAAAATAGTGATATAAAGTTATATTACATAAATGAAAAAATTTTAAAAAAAGATAAATGGAAAAATACTGAAGGTCCTAAAAAGTGATACACAGGTGAGTCTAACATAAACACACATATCACATATCTGTCCAAAATAATTATTAAGTTTAATGTATGCTTTATTTCATGCATTTCTAAATTATTTTGATTGCAAAATAGCCATCATTTTGTGTATGACTAACAAAGAAAAGAATGCTTTGCTATCGCTTAAAATTTTTTTAGCCTACATTTATTATAAAATATGTATTAATTTGGTATAGTTATATTTTATAAACACCACTATGGTTCATGCATAAAGGTGAAAATAGAACAAAAATTAATAAGTTCCTCCCAACCTATATCTAATTGCAGACTTTGACATTTCTATGTTCTGAAATTTTGTATAGTAATACTTATAAACTAAAGCCTGTCATATGTCTTATATTAACTTTTCACTAATCTAAGATGAAGAAATCACAGAAAAAAATGCTATATAAAAACTTATTTAATCAATGAAGATATCTTTACTTAATTGAATATATGGCAATTAAATGCTTCCTAACTATGAAGTAAGCGTGTGATCAATATATCATAGCAATCATACTTTGGTTAATACAGTGTCTTGATTTTTAACTTAAAAAATTACTGTTATAAGAACACATAGGAAGAGATCTTCCCTTGAAAAAATGTTAAGTATATAGTATATTATTGTTGACAATAGGTACAGTGCTGTGCCGCAAACCTCTAGAGCCTATTTATTATGCTGATAACAACTCAAGTTCAATTGTTTTACAATACTCTACACTTTCCCCCATACTTTGTGCTATTACTCCTCCAATTTACATCTATTCAGGTTGTGTATGTTTTAAGTTTTTTAAACTTTTGTTAGTTTAATGCTTTCAATTTTCTTCCTTTTTTCATAGTAAAATTAAAAGGAATTTAGTGACATCTGTTATTTTAGTAATATAGTATACTGTATTTGTTTATATATTTGCATTTACCATCGAGTTTCATACTTTCTTATGCTACTGTATTGCCATTTAGTATCTTTTTATTTCAACTTGAAGAATTTCCTTTAACACGTCTCATAATGTAAACCTAGTGGTGATAAATTTCCTTAGCTATTATTTTTTGCTGTATGTCTTTATCTTCATCGTTTTTGAAGAATAGTTTTACTGAATATAATGTTACTAATTGACAGTTATTTTTTTTTGTAGCATTTTGAATGTCCTACTCCTTTTTAGCCCACAGAGTTTCTGCTTAAAAATCTGCTGTTATGGTAGTGCAGGTTGATTTCTTGCATGTAACAAGTCACTTCTCTGTTGCTGCTTCCAATTTTTTCTCTGTCTTTAAGTTTTGACAATTTAATTATAATGTGTCTCAGTGTGAATTTCTTTAGGCTGATTCTTTTAGTCTGCTTAGAGCTTCTTGGATCTGGCTGTCTACTTTTTACCCTAGCCATGGAAAGGGGCAGGTATTATTTCTTTGAAAAATATATCTAGTTCTTTCCCTTTCTCATCTTCCTCTGGAAATTTTATAATGCTATATTGGTTCACTTGGTCGTGTCCTATAGTTCCCTTAAGTTTTTTTTTTTTTCCTCTGTCTCTCTTTCTCTTTGATCCTCTGTCAATTACTTGTAGTTACTTGACTTCAAGTTTACTTACCTTTTCTTAAGTTTGATCTAGTCTGCTGTTGAACCTCTCTAGCAAGTTTTTGTTAATTTAGTTATTGTGTTCTTCAGCTTTATGATTTGTATTTGGTACTTTATTTATTTTTTAATCTCTGTTAAAATTCTCATTTTTTTTCTTGCTTTGGTCTCTTGACAGTGAGCATCACTATGAGAGTTATTTTACATCT
>NW_007251168.1:327639-336190 GCF_000164805.1 Carlito syrichta | reverse complement strand
CAACCTATATCTAATTGCAGACTTTGACATTTCTATGTTCTGAAATTTTGTATAGTAATACTTATAAACTAAAGCCTGTCATATGTCTTATATTAACTTTTCACTAATCTAAGATGAAGAAATCACAGAAAAAAATGCTATATAAAAACTTATTTAATCAATGAAGATATCTTTACTTAATTGAATATATGGCAATTAAATGCTTCCTAACTATGAAGTCATCATAGCAATCATACTTTGGTTAATACAGTGTCTTGATTTTTAACTTAAAAATTACTGTTATAAGAACACATAGGAAGAGATCTTCCCTTGAAAAAATGTTAAGTATATAGTATATTATTGTTGACAATAGGTACAGTGCTGTGCCGCAAACCTCTAGAGCCTATTTATTATGCTGATAACAACTCAAGTTCAATTGTTTTACAATACTCTACACTTTCCCCCATACTTTGTGCTATTACTCCTCCAATTTACATCTATTCAGGTTGTGTATGTTTTAAGTTTTTTAAACTTTTGTTAGTTTAATGCTTTCAATTTTCTTCCTTTTTTCATAGTAAAATTAAAAGGAATTTAGTGACATCTGTTATTTTAGTAATATAGTATACTGTATTTATTTATATATTTGCATTTACCATTGAGTTTCATACTTTCTTATGCTTAAAAATCTGCTGTTATGGGAGTGCAGGTTGATTTCTTGCATGTAACAAGTCACTTCTCTGTTGCTGCTTCCAATTTTTTCTCTGTCTTTAAGTTTTGACAATTTAATTATAATGTGTCTCAGTGTGAATTTCTTTAGGCTGATTCTTTTAGTCTGCTTAGAGCTTCTTGGATCTGGCTGTCTACTTTTTACCCTAGTCATGGAAAGGGGCAGGTATTATTTCTTTGAAAAACATATCTAGTTCTTTCCCTTTCTCATCTTCCTCTGGAAATTTTATAATGCTATATTGGTTCACTTGGTCGTGTCCTATAGTTCCCTTAAGTTTCTCTCTCTCTCTCTCTCTCTCTCTCTCTCTCTCTCTCTTTGATCCTCTGACAATTACTTGTAGTTACTTGACTTCAAGTTTACTTACCTTTTCTTAAGTTTGATCTAGTCTGCTGTTGAACCTCTCTAGCAAGTTTTTGTTAATTTAGTTATTGTGTTCTTCAGCTTTATGATTTGTATTTGGTACTTTATTTATTTTTTAATCTCTGTTAAAATTCTCATTTTTTTTTCTTGCTTTGGTCTCTTGACAGTGAGCATCACTATGAGAGTTATTTTACATCTTTGTCAGGTAATTCATATAACACTATTTCATGAGGGTAAGTTTCGAAGATTTACTTTGATGTCAGCAAGATGTTATTATAGGAAGCTCTGACTCACCTTCTCAACCAGTTCAGTAACAATTCATGGATATATTCCATTCTGAGAAATCAGAAACTCATTGAAAGGCTCCTGCACTCCAGACTCACTAAAGCCATAGTAAAACCCAGATCGTTTTCTCATTAGAGACTCTGTCTCTGACATAGTATCATGTAATCAAAAAGAGATCCTCCTAGCTCCTAGTTTTATCAAGGGGAGGGAGGAGATTGTTTAATGCATTTAGTGTCACAACTTTTCCAAGGAAGTTCCCCAACCTATTGGCTTCTGTATTTCTAGTCTTGGAACTCTGATGAGGCCAGTACAGTCTAGCTACTGGGGGGAGAAGGGAAGTTAATTTGTGCTGGTAGACAACATTGATCCTCCCTTTGCTTAGCACTTAGTGAGTTGACAAAAATCACAGTTGCCTACTGCTCCCTGGGGAGGAAAAGAGGTTCTGATATAGACTGCTAGAACTTGTGACTGTCCTAATAGGTGAACATTTTCTGTATAAGGCAAGTTTGTAAATACTGAGAGAGTTGTCTGTTTTGTCTAATGCAGCTGTCCCCAACCTTTTTGGCATCAGGGACCGGTTTCTTAGAGGACAATTTTTCCATGGATTAGGGTGTGGGGCAATGTGCAGTCAATCCTCACTGCTAATGTTAACCTGCATTTGCAGTCACACTTCAGTGGTAGCATCACCACCTGAGCTCCACTTCAGATCAGCAGGCAATTGATTCTCATAAGAAGCACAACCGAAATTCCTTACATGTGCATTTCATAATAGGTTTATGCTCCTGTGATAATCTAATGTCACTGCTGATTTGACAGAAGGTGGGGCTCAGGTGGTAATGCAAACTATGGGAAGAGGCTATAAATGCAAATGAAGCCTTGCTCACTCACCTGCTGCTCTTCTCCTGATGTAAGGCCCAGTTCCTAATAGGCCAGCCAAGGACGGTCAAGCCCATAGCCAGGTGGCTGGGGACCCCTGATTGAATACACAGACATACAGAGTGTTAAGGAAAATAATGGTCAGGCAAAGATGTTCCATAAAAGAGTATCTGGAATATTAGATCTAAATGTTCAATAGAAAATTCTGTTTCTTTTTCCAATAAGTATTTAATATAAATTAAGTTGTGGGAAGAATTCCCTCTTTTAAATCTTATTGATGGACTTAACTGATAAAGTAAACAAGAATGTGCTGAAAAATAAAAAAGAAGCTTCTGACTAATAAAAAATGGTGAAATGCACGGTAATAGCTTTGTTAAAGAAATGGTATATATTGAGGTAAATGTAGTAAAAGCTTTAGATGAACATACAGATTCTTTTGTAAATGAGTTTTGCACACTAAAATTATTTGTTTAAAATGTGTTTCAAATTTTATTTCTGTTTGTCTTTAATTTACTTGTTTTTTACATGATTAATTACTTTAGTCTAGAACTATTTCAAATACTTACATACCATTTGTTCTGTTTTTTCTTGTTTTGTTGAATAAAAATTAGTTGTATTTTTCATTTTTGCCTGATGATCCCATTAAAACCCAAAACAATACATAAATGTTTTGAATTGAATCATTTACAAAATTCAAGGAACTTATAATATTTATGAAGAGTATCTTATTAAAAGTATTTTTATTGTTTTATTAACACTGTTCTTTTTTGACCCATAACCACCATCATGTTTTTATTTTCATTCTACTTATCTTTTTTTATCTGCAATCTATGGTATGATCATATTACTGCACTAGCAAAAATGCAAAAACAGCAGCATAAAAATATTTGAAAATGTTGATATAAATTTCTAAAATTATATGTTGTAAATTATAGATAAATACAACATTTTTTAACTTTCATGAAACCGGTTAAAGTTTTTACTATGTTCTTTTAACTTTTCCAGTTAATAAAAATACCTGCATTGAAAAAAATTTCATAAATTACTTAGTTTGCATGCAATTTTAATTAACTATTATTTTTTAAATATTCATTCATTGATATTAAATAAGTTGAATACCGATGGGTCAAAATCTTTTTTGTTTTTCCTTCCTTAGCTGCCTGGTTAGAGTGTCTCATCGCCTAGTTCATACATCTATCAACCAAGAGAGTTTCAAAGTAGGAAGAAGACACACTTCTTTCATTTGAAATTATGGACAAGAATTGCACATATTACATCTGGTCAATATTCAGTTTGCCACCATTAAGTCATATGACCATGCCAGGCTGTAGACAAGGCTGTGAAATGCAGTCTTCTCAAATGATCTTGTGAGCAAGGCAGAATGAATATAGTGGTGCAGTCAGCTCCTCAGCCACAACAACTTCCTTAATGCCTGTGTGATAGTTCATTAATTTTCTAACACTCTATAGGAGTAATGTATTCTTTCAACTACAATTTTTAAAAAATATTTTTCTTATGGCTTTGCCACAAAATTTTTAGAAAGAAATTATCGTATTTTTAAAAAATACCACTTATTTCAGGTAATGTGGGACATATGAACAAGATACCTTATTCTATAAATTAGAATTAAAGGCTTAATTATTATTTAAGCACATCATTAATTCTATTTTCCACTTTTATGCTTTGTTTGAACTTCTTAATTAGATGAGTAATACTCTTCACAGTTCAGAATGCAACAATCTTTTTAGAGTATTTTTTTCTTTTGAAATATACTTAGAGCTATGTAATACGATATGTGCTTGCTTTTGTTACAGAAAATTTTTTCACTCTCCTTTCATTTTTTAGTGATGAAAACTATTTTAGAGCTAATAGCTTTAGTCTCTTGGTGAATAACTTAATACCTTTTCATTACGTGGATGCTTTAGCACTGTGCTAGTACTCATTAAAGGTCAAAAAAGAAAACGACATTTTATCAAAGGCAGACAACATAATTTAAAAACTGTCCCAGTCTCAACACATACAGACACACACACACACACACACACACACACACACACACACACACACACACACATACGTGGACACAGTCAACCCTCCATATCCACGGATTTCACATCTGTGCATTCAGGCAACCATGGATTGAAAACTATAGATGTGGAAGGGCAATTGTAATATGCCATTTCATATATGGGATTTTGGTATCTACAGATTTTGGTGTCCACAAGGGTCCTGGAATCAATTCCCTATGGATACAGAGGGCTGACTGAACATACACATACACATACACACAATATACATACATGTTTATATTTTATGTACACACACACAAATATGTCAAGATGCTTGACATGCAGCCAGTTTAATATACTCTAGCAAACAACTCCCAGGAGCTTCAGAGATCAAAAAATTGAGACAAAATAATAAATAAATTAATACATATTTTTCTCAAAGAAGTAGAAATTTTCATACTGAAATTAATGTTTATTATTGTTTTCCTATAAAGTAGATATATTCCTCTAAAATGCACCAAAAGATAGTTATGAAAGTTCTCAGGAGTCTCCAGGAGGCTATATTCTCTATTGCCTACTTCATAGGGAGAGTAACAAGGAAAATACACTCAGAGAGCAGGACCAGGGCTCAGAGAGAACAGCAAGGTAGTTCTTTCCAGAGTATTTATAAGTCTCAGAACCTTAAAAATGCTGCTGATATAGAAGGTTATATACAACACATCGAAAAATAGAAGTGAAAGGAGAAACTGGATGATACTTCAGGCTTGCATCATTTCAGGACTGGCTGGGTATATTCTTTTACTGATAAGACGGATGTGTGTGTAGATGTTTAGATCACTAAAGAAGCAGACTATAGCAGAGAATATAGGCATATGTTCAAATGTGTATTAGCAATGTGCTCCTTAGTAAAAGAACTTTAGTTTTATTTAAGGAAGAAATATATCCAGAAGAACCAGCACAGTTTCTCTCTCTAAAATAATATTTCATAAATAATTTCATGTTGACAAAGTAAGCTGGGGGTGCATTAATAACAACAAATACATTTTACTTTACTGTAGTGTCAAAATATATTGTTTGAAATTTACTTCTATCATACATCATAGAAAAGGCTATTTTGAAGAATGGATCATCAGGAAACAAATAAATGAGAGTGAAAGTCAGAAAAAAATAATAAAAGAACATAAAATAAAATCAGTCTACTAATAATAACTAATATTCATGAAGCATTCATGATACACCAGGAAATTTGCTCAGCTATTTGTATACATTGTATTGCAATTTTCTATTAATATGTGTTCTATTGCATTCCATGAATGGGCAGGAAAACCAGATCTTTGCAAGGCCTTGAAAAGTTTGGGCATGACCACAGACTGATTGTTTATCGGTACTCACTTAATATAAAACGTGCACAATTATAACTACAGCATTTGTGACAGAAGAACACATTGTGCCTGAAACTCAGATTTTATATTGAGAAGAGACATGCTAAAGGAAGTTTTGATTTTCTGGAAATTTGGAGTAATATGCTTGGAGTATAAGAACTGAAAATTTCTCTTCAGCAGGACTTCATCCTGAAAGTGACTAATCAGTATCTTACAAGGAGAATTGCAGGAACACAAGAAGTCAGCTCCTCAGATATTCTTCATTTTCATGTATTCTGCTAAGAATAAATTATTTATGTTCATTGTAGTAACCCTTAAATATTATAAGAACTGTGTACCATTATTTTAATTTTCTCCATGCCACTGACTCACTTTATTGCAAGATTACTTGAAGTTAACAGTCTCATTTTAAAATTAGGAAACTGTTAGAAAGGTTAAGTGAATTAGTTTTCACTATTTATAAACATAAGACCTGTGTCTGGTTTAGAGGTTTTATAGTGTGACTCAAGAAAATGTAGGTAATCAATATCCTAGTTCCAAAGTACCTAGTTGAAAAAATATTTCAGACAAAGATAGATCATTCTAAGGAAACTGTAGGTGAAAACTTCAGACTCTATTTATGTCTGGTTTTATTGTGAAGTGCTGAGTCATTGAACCATATTAAGATGTGTTTAAATACAATATATCTTAAGTTTGGACTATTTCTAACCTTTTGTATTATTACTGAAATCATGTATTATTAGGCTTGGAGTTTTTTCCCTGTTGTTGGTGATCTTAGAATCTTTGACATTAAATTAGAAATAAAACACAAATGTTGTGCCACAGTGAAACATTAACCAGCTAGCAACAGTTTACTTTCTCTTCTGTTTGACATCCCTTTCTTGAAATACTTATACAATCAAACAGAGTAACAAGTATCTATATAAGAGAAACCAAGTATCATTCAACAATTTCCAGAAATATGGACACATTACCACTAATCAATGTTTGAATGGATTCATAGACTCAAACAGCAGGACTAAAGGAGAAAATAGGTTGATAGTTGTGTTGTCTCCTATCCCTGCATATTATGCCCTGCATTTGTCTATTCCAGAGCAACTATTAAGCAAAAAACTGTTCTACTGTATTAACAAAATGGTAGCGCCAACTGTATATGTTTAGGGAAATAAAATATAGACATCAAAAGGAGTAGGGAAAAAAATAGGAATGTCTTAGAAAACAGCATATACTATTATGCGGAGAGGATAGAAGATTTAATAAGGAACTGGTTTTAATTTTAGTTTTTGTTAATGTGTTTTGCTTTTTATGTACCCATTTTATTGTAGTAAATATAAATGAGCACTTCTTCTAAAAAATAAATGCCCACGCACATATTCAGTTCCAGAAAAAATCAATAAAAATAAAAATAAACCTCACCTTTGTTAGAAGAGACACACAAGATAAATGCCTAAAAGATTTTCCTAGGAGTGATATCTGATTAAGATGCAAGATTCTGACTGCACCCAAATGTATACTGTAAATGAGGAGAAGGAATCCTCTTTCCTCTCCCCTTGCAAATCTCAAGATAAAAGTCTTCTCATTTACATATGCTCTTTAAAAATAAGTTGCAGCATAGAAAAACAGGGGAATTTTCAGAGAAAATTTAATTGTCAAAATTGATTTATCATAAGAGAAAAATGAAAACTTTAGAGATCAACTATTTTTATCTTCTCAAATAACTTCATCTTTAAAAATCTGTGGTATTTCTTTATAATTACAATATCTCTAACAATATTTCTAGTAATGTTTCCTACACTGTTGTTCTATATGCATAAAATATTTATTAGAGAAATTTATTTTGAATTCTACAAATTAAAAAAGTAGTTCATGAAACATGTAAAACAGACTTATGTTCACAATCTTATTTGTTCAATGTTTCTTTTCACTATACAATTATACAAAACAATGAAGATGGGATCAAACATGAAGACTGAACACAACTGTCTATAATAGCAACACCTAAAATCTCAAGTTCAGATCAGGAACTATGACAAAAAGATAGTGAATCAAAACAATGAGGAGAAAGAACAAAAAGATAGCATTGGGAGACAGAAAACTGAGAAATTCTTCAAAAATAGAAAATGTCAAGATAAAACTTCCAAAGAACAAAGACAAATAAAAACAAATAATATTATAATACAATGAAATTCATACAAGCCAGGCTCGGTGGCTCAGGCTGTAATCCCGCACCTAGGGAGGCTGAGGAGAGTGGATTGCCTGAGCCTGCGGGTTCGAGACCCGCCTGGGCAACTTGGTGAGACCTCATCTCTACAATAAATAAAAAATTAACTGGGCATGGTAGCGTATGCCTGTAATTCTGGCTACTCGGAAGGCTGAGGCGAAAGGATTGCCAGAGCCCAGCAGGTTGAGGCTGTGCTGGCCAGGAGTGGCCACTGCACTCCAGTCTAGGCGACAGAGTGAGACTCCAACTCAAAAAAGAAAAAGAAAAAAAAAGAAATTCATACAAATAAATTGATGTAAGAGTTTATCTATTCAGGGAAAGCCAAAGATGGAACAAGAATAGGCAATAATTCCAAATGGGGTAATGGTTAGGGTTAGAGTCTGGAAAATGGCAAAAAGATTGCCTTAAGTTGTGCATAAATCCTCTTAGACAACTGTTAGCACCGTAGTTGCCCTGAAGAATTTAAAATCATGTTAATCCTTAATCACATTCCTAGATGTTAAAAATGCAGCTGGTTTGAAAGCCAAGTAGATGTATGCTATCTAACTCCCTAACTAAATCATTTCATTTTATTTTATTACAGAGTTGTGGGGCACAAGTAAGAATTAACTACACAGCTGGGCTCGGTGGTTCAGCCTGTAATCCCGCTCCTTTGGGAGACTGAGGTGAGTGGATTGCCTGAGCCTGCGGGTTTGAGACCTGCCTGGGCAGG